>NC_044982.1:161352024-161652024 GCF_008728515.1 Papio anubis | reverse complement strand
GCAAGGACGCGCCTAGCGGAAATCGGAGCTCAGAGCCCAAAGTTCCGTGGCTCACAGGTTCCGGACTCACCCCCAGCCAGAGCCGCTGGCAGCGCGAGGGCTGTCGCGTGTGCAGAGAGACGGGAAACAAAAATTGCCACCGGCCAACCCAAGCGCCTTTGAACTGTCTCCAAACTTGGTTTTGTAGTTTTCAGGGGCCCACAAGGGGTGGTGCCTCCTGGCTTTAATTTCTGCTTTAGGTGAAGCGGGTGTGTTGTTTGTGGTAGGAAATCAGCAGCCTTCGCCACGCCCCCTGCCGGGTCGCCCCGCCCCCCACCGCGCACCTGGTTCCGGTCAGCGGCTGACAGGGACACAGCGGAGATGGCGCGTGGCAAAAGTTTTAGGTAAACACAGGAGCCAGTGAAGGTCCCCGTGGGTCAGGGCATGTGGGAAGGAGGCCAGGGGGAGGCCTCAACGTGGCCAAAGCACCTTAATGATGCGCTCTGTCCCCCGGGGCGGGTTCCGCGGCCACTGCCGGCACCTAGGCAGAGGGTACCTTCCAGAAACGCCTCAGCTTAGCGCGGGGATGGCCTTCTTGTGCATGAGTCCCACGGCCACCCGGGAGCTGTGCGTCCTGGGCGCTGCACCTTCCAGTTTGTGGGCCGGAGAGTGGGTGATCCTGTCCAGCGGGTCTGGCAGGGCAGGGATGGAAGTAAATGGAAGCCGGTGGGTAGGTAAGTGTTATTTTACCACGCACCCATAAAAAGGCTGGGAAGAAACCAGAAAGAATAGCAAGTAGTGTTAAAAAAAAATAATAAAAATAAAAATAAAAATTCAGCTGAACTGCAAGAATGACCAGCATCCTGTTGGGACCACTCAAAGGTCAGTGTTGTAAGGAATACAGGAGTTACTTTTCCACGTGCCCTAATAAGTTTATCATCGCGTGCATAAATGGAAAGGTAAAGCACGTGGATTTAGCAACTTCCTTGATTTCTCTCTCCCTTCATTTTTTTAAATTGTCTAGATAAAATCATTTATGACTGAAACTTGCGTTTTCTGACTCTGACTTTCTTTTTATCCTTTTTTTCCCTCTTTCTCCTTTTATAAGAGAGGCAAGTGTTTCCATTAATCTGAGAATAAGTGTCAAGTGGTAAAGCCCCAGCGTTACTCTGGGACATTCGTGATAAATCTTTCTAACACCAGAGCCCACATTCTTAACCATGAGGCATACTCACTTAGGTGATACACAAAATCGGAAGGTGAAAATATTAATAAAAAATGAATATTCGGGAAAAGGTATTTTTATATCTGTATTTTTAGAACTGCACACTTTAATGATTGATGGTTTGGGAGGAGTATGACTTCCAACAGGCCATACACTTACTGCAAGTACTGAATACAGTTAAAGATGCATTTTTGTTTTGTAACTTACACATCTTGGCATAAAGTAAAGGAAAAATGAAAATAGTATATTCCAAAGACTGGTTTTGATTTGTCCTATTAAGATACTTGAAACTTCGTGGCTCCATTTTGTGTGTGTGTAGTTGAATGTATGTAAAGTAAAATTTACCATTTTAACATTTTTAAGTTATAGTTCAGTGGCTTTGACTACACTCACTTGGTTGTGAAACAGTCACCATCACCCCTCCCCTGAGCTTTTTCATCTCACCAAAACTGAAACTCTGTACCCATTACACAACACTTGCCCATTCTCCTCTGACACAGCTCTTGGCAACCACTGTTCTACCTTCTCTGTGAATCTGACTACTCTAGGTACCTTGTGTAATGTGGAATCACATACTGTTTTTCTTTTTTATGTTTGGCTTGTTTCACTTAGCATAATGCCCTCAAGGTTCATCCATATTGTAGAATGTGTCAGAATTTATTCTGCTTTTTTTTTTTTTTTTTTTTTGAGAATGAGTTTCGCTTTTATTGCCCAGGGGTGGGATCCTGGCTCATTGCTAATTCTGCTGCCCCAGTTCAAGCCATTCTTCTGCCTCAGCCTCCCGAGTAGCTAGGATTATAGGCATGCACCACCATGCCTGGCTAATTTTGTATTTTTAGTAGAGACAGGATTTCTCCATGTTGATCGGGCTGGTCTTGAACTCCTGAGCTCAGGTGATCTGCCTGCCTCGTCCTCCCAAGTTGCTGGGATTACAGACATGAGCCACCGCACCCAGCCTACACTCTTAGTTTATTAACACTTCTGTTCTTAAGTATCTCATCCATTTATCCACACATGGTTGTACACTGTAGTTTATTCATGCAAAGCAATCTTTATTGTAATAATTGGAATAATCACAAATTATACATTACAGTATTCAAAATAATGCAATTCTGCTGCACGATTCTGAAATGGGAGGCAGAGAGACCTAAAACTGAAGAGTTGTGAATTTCTACCAATTGGGGGCCAACCTGAAATAAAAATATCTTTAAAAAATTAGCTTAGAGAGGGGCGCCCAAGATGGCCAAATAGGAAAAGCTCCAGCCTCCAGCTCCCAGCATGAGCGACACAGAAGAAGAGTGATTTCTGCATTTTCAACTGAGGTACTGGGTTCATCTCACTGGGGTGTGTCGGACAGTTGGTGCTGGTCAGTGGATGCAGCCCAACCAGCGAGATCTGAAGCAGGGCGAGGCATTGCCTCACCTGGGAAGTGCAAGGGGGAAGGGAATTCCCCTTTCCTAGCCAAGGGAAACTGAGACACACAACATCTGGAAAATCGGGTAACTCCCACCCTAATACTGTGCTTTACCAAGGGTCTTAGCAAACAGCACACCAGGAGATTTTATCCCACTCCTGGCCCGGAAGGTCCCATGCCCACAGAGCCTCCCTCATTGCTAGCACAGCAGTCTGAGATCTAACTGCAAGGTGGCAGCAAGGCTGGGGGAGGGGCTCCCACCATTGCTGAGGCTTAAGTAGGTAAACAAAGCCACCAGGAAGCTCGAACTGGTTGCAGCCCACCACAGCTCAAGGAGGCCTGCCTGCCTGTATAGACTCCACCTCTGGGGACAGGGGATAGCTTAACAAAAAGCAGCAGAAACCTCTGCAGATGTAAATGTCCCTGTCTGACAGCTTTGAAGAGAGCATTGGTTCTCCCAGCATGGAGGTTGAGATCTGAGAACAGACTGCCTGCCTGCTCAAGTGGGTCCCTGACCCCTGAGTAGCCTAACTAGGAGACATCCCCCACTAGGTGCACAGACTGACACCTCACACTTTGCACGGCTGGGTACACCTGTGAGACAAAGCTTCCAGAGCGAGAATCACACAGCAACACTTGCTATTCAGCAATATTCTATCTTCTGCAGCCTCCACTGCTGATACCCAGCCAAACAGGGTCTGGAATGGACCTCAAACAAACTCCAGCAGACCTGCAGCTGAGGGTGGACTGTTAGAAGGAAAACTAACAAACATAAAGGACACCCGCACCAAAACCCCATCAGTACATCACCATCATCAAAGACCAAAGTCAGATAAAACCACAAAGATGGGGAAGAAGCAGTGCAGAAAAGCTGGAAATTCAAAAAATCAGAGTGCATCTCCGCCTCCAAAGGAACGCAGCTCATCACCAGCAACGGAACAAAGCTGGACGGAGAATGACTTTGATGAGTTGAGAGAAGAAGGCTTCAATTGATCAAACTTTTCAGAGCTAAAGGAGGAACTATGTACCCAGTGTAAAGAAACTAAAAACCTTGAAAAAAGAATGGAAGAAAGGATAACTAGAATAACCCATGCAGAGAATTCCACAAATGAACTGATAGCGATGAAAACCATGACACAAGAACTATGTGACAAATGCACAAGCTTCAGTAAACAGCTCAATCAACTGGAAGAAAGATTATCAGTGATTGAAGATCAAATGAATGAAATGAAGTGAGAAAAGAAGTTTAGGGAAAAAAGAGTAAAAAGAAATGAACAAACCCTCCAAGAAATATGGGATTATGTGAAAAGACCAAATCTACATCTGATTGGTGTGCCTGAAAGTGATGGGGAGAATGGAACCAAGTTGGAAAACACTCTGCAGGATATTATCCAGGAGAACTTCCCCCACCTAGCAAGGCAGGCCAACATTCAAATTCAGGAAATACAGAGAACGCCACAAAGATACTCCTTGAGAAGAGCAACTCCAAGACACATAATAGTCAGAGTCACCAAAGTTGAAATGAAGGAAAAAATGTTAAGGGCAGCCAGAGAGAAAGCTCAGGTTACACACAAAGGGAAGCCCATCAGACTAACAACAGATCTCTCGGCAGAAATTCTACAAGCCAGAAGAGTGTGAGGGCCAATATTCAACATTCGTAAAGAATTTTCAAACCAGAATTTCATATCCAGCCAAACTAAGTTTCATAAGTGAAAGAGAAATAAAATCCTTTACAGACAAGCAAATGCTTAGAGATTTTGTCACCACCAGGCCTACCTACAAGAGATCCTGAAGGAAGCACTAAACGTGGAAAGGAACAACAGGTACCAGCCATTGCAAAAACATGCCAAAATGTAAAGACCATCGATGCTAGGAAGAAACTGCATCAACTAGTGAGCAAAATAACCAGCTAATATCATAATGACAGGATCAAGTTCACACATAACAATATTAACCATAAACGTAAATGGAATAAATGGTCCAATTAAAAGACACAGACTAGCAAATTGGATAGAGTCAAGACCCATCAGTTTGCTGTATTCAGGAGACCCATCTCACCTGCAGAGACACACATAGGCTCAAAATAAAGGGATGGAGGAAGATCTACCGAGCAAATGGAAAACAAAAAAAGGCAGGGGTTGCAATCCTAGTCTCTGATAAAACAGACTTTAAACCAGCAAAGATCAAAAGAGCCAAAGAAAGCCATTACATAATGGTAAAGGGATCAATTCAACAAGAAGAGCTAACTATCCTAAATATATATGCACCCAATGCAAGAACACCTAGATTCATAAAGCAAGTCCTTAGAGACTTACAAAGAGAGTTAGACTCACATAGAATAATAATGGGAGACTTTAACACCCCACTGTCAACATTAGACAGATCAATGATACAAAAAGTTAACAAGGATATCCAGGAATTGAACTCAACTCTGCACCAAGTGGACCTAATAGACATCTACAGAACTCTCCACCCCAAATAAACAGAATACACATTCTTCTCAGCACCACATCGCACTTATTCCAAAATTGACCACATAGCTAGAAGTAAAGCACTCTTCAGCAAATGTAAAAGAATAGAAATTTTAACAAACTGTCTCTCAGACCACAGTGCAATCAAACTAGAACTCAGGACTAAGAAACTCAATCAAGACCGCTCAACTACATGGAAACTGAACAACCTGATCCTGAATGACTACTGGGTACATAATGAAATGAAGGCAGAAATAAAGATGTTCTTTGAAATCAATGAGAACAAAGATACGACATACCAGAATCTCTGGGACACATTTAAAGCAGTGTGTAGAGGGAAATTTATAGCACTAAATGCCCACAAGAGAAAGCAGGAAAGACCTAAAATTGACACCCTAACATCACAATTAAAAGAACTAGAGAAGCAAGAGCAAACACATTTAAAAGAAGCTAGCAGAGGCAAGAAATAACTTAAGATCAGGCAGAGACTAGAGGAGATAGAGACACAAAAAAACCCTCAAAATTCAATGAATCTAGGAGCTGGTTTTTGAAAAATCAACAAAATTGATAGACCACTATAAGACTAATAAAGAAAGAAAAAGAGAGAGAAAAGAATCAAATAGAAGCATAATAAAAGATGATAAAGGGGATACTACGACCCCACAGAAATACAAACTACCATCAGAGGGAATACTATAAAACACCTCATAAAATAAAACTGAAAACCTAGAAGAAATGGATAATTTCCTGGACACTTACTCACAAGACTAAATCAGGAAGAAGTTGAATCCCTGAATAGACCAATAGCAGGCTCTGAAATTGAGGCAATAATTAATAGCCTACCAACCAAAAAAGTCCAGGACCAAGATGGATTCTGGCGAATTCTACCAGAGGTACAAGGAGGGCTGGTACCATTCCTTCTGAAACTATTTTAATCAATAGAAAAGAAGAATCCTCCCTAACTCATTTTATGAGGCCAACATCATCCTGATAGCAAAGCCTGACAAGAGATACAACAAAAAATTTTTAGACCAATATCCTGATGAACATCAATGCAAAAATCCTCAATAAAATACTGGCCATTCATTCAGCAGCATATGAAAAGCTTATGCATAATCCAAGTGGGCTTCATCCCGCAGGATGCAAAGGCGGTTCAAGAATACACAAAATCAATAAATGTAATCCAGCATATAAAGCCCGGAACCAAAGACAAAAAACCACATGATTATCTCAACAGATGCAGAAAAGGCCTTTGACAAATTCAACAGCCCTTCATGCTAAAACTCTCAATAAATTAAATTTATTGATGAGTGCATTATCTCAAAATAGCCAGGCTATTTATGACAAACCCACAGTGAATATGTACTGAATGGGCAAAATTGAGCATTCCCTTTGAAAACTGGCACGGGCGAGGATGCCTACTCTCACCACTCCTATTCAACATAGTGTTGGAGACCTGGCTAGAACGTCAAGGCAAGATAAAAGAAATAAAGCGTATTCAGTTAGGAAAAGAAGACATCAAATTGTCCCTGTTTACCAGATGACATGATTGTATATTTGAAAACCCCATCATCTCAATACAAAATCTTCTTAAGCTGATAAGCAACTTCAACCAAAGTCTCAGGATACAAAATCAGTCTTAAAAATCACAAGCATTTTGATACCAGTAACAGACAAACAGAGAGCCAAATCCTTGAATGAACTCCCATTCACCATAGCTAAAGAGAATAAAAGTACCTAGGAATCAATTTACAAAGGGATGTAAAGGAGACCTCTTCAAGGAGAACTACAAACCACTGCTCAGTGAAATAAGAGGACACAAACAAATGGAAGAGCATACCATGCTCATGGATAGGAAAGAATCAATATTGTGAAAGCCCATACCTGCCCAAAGGTGAATTTATAAGATTCAATACCATCCCCATTAAGCTACCAATGACTTTCTTCACAGAATTGGAAAAAAATGCTGAAAGTTCATATGGAACCAAAAAAGACCCCGCGTGCCAAGACAGTAAGCCAAAAGAACAAAGCTGGAGGCATCACACTGCCCTGACTTCAAACTTATACTAAGGCTACAGTAACCAAAACAGCATGAGTACTGGTACCAAAACAGAGATATATAGACCAATGGAACAGAACAGAGCCCCTCAGACATATTACCACACATCTACAGCCATCTGATCTTTGACAAACCTGACAACAACAAAGAAATGGGAAGAATTCCCTATTTAATAATAAGTAGTGCTATAGGAAAATTGGCTAGCCATAAGTAGAAAGCTGAAACTGGATCCTTTCCTTACTCATATACGAAAATTAATTCAGATGGATTAGAGACTTAAATGTTAGACCTAAACTCCATAAAACCTGGAAGAAAACCTGGTGGCCACCATTCACGACATAGGCATGAGCCAAGGACTTCATGTAAGCAAAACACCAAAAGCAGTGGCAACAAAAGCCAAAATTGACAAATGGGATCTAATTAAACTAAAGAGCTTCTGCACAGCAAAAGAAACTACCATCAGAGTGAACAGAAACCTACAGAATGGGAAAATTTTTGCAATCTACTCATGTGACAAAGGCTAATATTCCAGAACCTATAAAGAACTCAATCAAATTTACAAAAAGAAAAAAACAAACAACCCCATCAAAAGTGGGTGAAGGATATGAACAGACACACCTCAAAAGAAGACATTTATGCAGCCAACAGACACATTAAAAATGCTCATCATCACTGGCCATCAGAGAAATGCAAATCAAACACAATGGGATGCCATCTCACACCAGTTAGAATGGTAATCATTAAAATTCAGGAAACAACAGGTGCTAGAGAGGATGTACTTGGAGAAATGGGAACACTTTTACACTGTTGATGGGACTGTAAGCCTAGTTCAACCATTGTGGAAGACAGTGTGGCGATTCCTCAAGGATCTAGAACTAGAAATACCATTTGACCCAGCCATCCTATTACTGGGTATATACCCAAGGATTATAAATCGTGCTGCTATAAAGACACATGCACATGTATGTTTTATTGCAGCACTGTCTAATAACAAAAAGACTTGGAACCAACCCAAATGTCCATCAGTGACAGACTGGATTAAGAAAATGTATTTTATAAACACCATGGAATTTTTATGCAGCCATAAAAGGATGAGTTTGTGTCCTTTGTAGGGACATGGATGCAACTGAAACCATCCATTCTCAACAAACTCTTTCACAAGGACAAAAAAACCAAACACCATGTTCGCAAGCTCATAGGTGGGAATTGGACAATGAGAACACTTGGACTGGGAAGGGGAATATCACACACTGGGGCCTGTCATGGAGTGGGTGGGGGGGGGAAGGGATAGCATTAGGAAATATACCTAATGTAAATGACAAGTTAATGGGTGCAGCACACCAACATGGCACATGTATACATATGTAACAAACCTGCACATTGTGCACATGTACCCTAGAACTTAAGTATAATAATAATAATAAAACCTGAAACACACCATTGTAACCTGTACCTAGATTAGGAAACTGAGCATGACAGCACCCTCCGAGCTCCTCATGACCTCTTTACCATGATTCCCTCCCCTATACTGACCACTGTCCTGAATCCTATGCCATAGATTAGTTTTGCCTGGTTTTGTATTTCATATACATAGAAATATATAGAATATAATCTTTAAAAAATCAACATACAAAAATCAGTAGCATTTCTATATACCAACAGTGAACAATCTGAGAAAGAAATTTTAAAAAGTAATTCCACTTACAATAGCCATAAAAATGTTGAACACCTAGGAATTAACTTAACCAAAGAAGTGAAAGATATCTACAGTGAAAACTATAAAATACTGATGAAAGAAATTGAAGAGGACAACAAAGAAATGGAAATATATTCCATGTTAATAGACTGGCAGAATCTATATGGTTAAATATCAATACTACCCAAAGCAATCTGTAAATTCAATGCAATTCTTACCAAAATACCAATGACATTCTTCACATACATGGGAAAAAAGTCTTAAAATTTATATGGAACCACAAAAGACTCAAAATAGCCAGTTATTTCAGCAACAAGAACAACAGTGGAGGAATCACATTACCTGACTTCAAATTATATTACAAAGAGAGCTATAGTAACCAAAACAGCATGGTACTGGTATAAAAACAGACACACAGACCAATGGAACAGAATAGAGAACCCAGAAACAAATGTAAACACCTACAGTGAATTCATTTTTGACAAAAGTGCCAAGATCACACACTGGGGAAAATACAGTTTCTTCAGTAAAAGGTGCTATGAAAAGTGGCTATCCGTATGTAGAAGAATAAAACTAGACCCCTATCTCCTGCCATATACAAAAATCAAATTAAAATCAATTAAAGACTTTAATATATCAAACTATGCAACTACTGCTAGAAAACATTAGGGAAACTATCCAGGACATTGGTCTGGGCAAATATTTCTTAAGTAATACCCCACGAGCACAGACAACCAAAACAAAATGGAAAAAATGGGATCACATCAAGTTAAAAAAAACTCCTGTACAACAAAGGAAACAAATTTCAAAGTGAAGAGACAACCACAGAATGGGAGAAAATATTTTCAAACTACCCATATGACAAGGGATTAATGACCAGAACATGTAAGGAGCTCTAATAACTCTATAGGAAAAAATCTAATAATCTGATTAAAAATGGGGAAAATATTTGAATAGGCATTTTTCAAAAGAAGACATACAAATCACCAACAGGCATGTGAAAAGGTGCTCAACATTATTGATCATCAGAGAAATGTAAATGAAAACTACAATGAGATATTATCTCACCCCAGTTAGAATGGCTTTTACTCAAAAGACAGGCATTAACACATGCTGGAGAGGATATGGAGAAAAAGGAACCCCCATACACTATTGGTGGGAATGTAAATTATACAACCACTATGGAGAACAGTTTGGAGTTTCCTCAGAAAAATTAATAACAGAGCTACCATATGATCCAGCAATTCTACTTTTAGGTATATGCCTAAAAGAAAAGAAACCAGTATATCTAAGAGATATTTTTACTCTCATGTTTGTTACAGCACTGTTCACAATAGCTAAGATTTGGAAGCAACATAAGGGTCCATCAACAGAGAAATGAATAAAGAAAATGTGGTACTTATCACAATGGAGTACTATTCAACCATTAAAAAAATGCAATCCTGTCATTTGCAACAACAAGGATGGAATTGGAGGGCACTATGGTAAGTGAAATAAGCCAGGTGATATGGTTTGGCTCTGTGTCCCCACCCAAATCTCACTTCAAATTGTAATGCTCATGTGTCGAGGGACAGACCTGGTGGGAGGTGATTGGATCATGACGGCAGATTTCCTCCATGCTGTTCTTGTGATAGTGAGTGAGTTCTCATGAGATCTGATAGTTTAAAAATATAGGACTTTCCCCCTCATTCCCTTTCTCTCCTGCCTCCATGTAAGATGTTCCTTGCTTCCCCTTCATTTTCCACCGTGATTGTAAGTTTCCAGTCGCCTGCCCAGCCATGTGGAACTGTGAGTCAATTAAACCTGTTTTCTTTATAAACTACCTGATCTCAGGTAGTTCTTTATAGCAGTGTGAAAATGGACTAATACACCAGACACAGTAAGACAAACTTCACATGTTCTCACTTATTTGTGAGATCTACAAATCAAAACAGTGAACTAATAGAGACAGAGAGCAGAAAGATGGTTATCAGAAGCTGGCAAGGATAGTGAGAGGGTGAAGGGTATGTAGGGATGGTTAATGAGTAACAAAAAAAAATTAGAAAGAATATAGAAGATGGATCATTTACATTTACTTGGTTACTGAAGACATTGGTCTATTTTCCAGAACTCCTCTCAAGTTATTTTAGCCAGTTTCAGTTTTTTTTTTTTCAATACATCTGTGGGTGGTATGGACTGGGAGCATCCTGGTCTTCCATGTTGCTGATGCCACTCTTCTCAAGTCAATAAATTGATGACTGTCAACTTCTAATCTCCAAGGAAGTCTTATCCCCTGAATCTCAGAGTCGTATCCAATTGCCTTTCTGTCATCTCATTTTAAACTTAACTCATAATCTGCTTCATTGTCTCAAATTTACTCCTGCCACCTTCTTTCCCATCTTACTAAATGGTAACATCATTGTTTTATTTGCTCAAACAAAAACTTTGGAATCCTCATGAGTTTTCATGCAAAGTCTCAGCAAGTCCATTAGCTGTTTATCAGAAATATATCCTTTATCTGACTTTTAAAAAATCATCTTCATTGCCACAACTCAGGTGTGAAATTATTATCGTCTCCAATTTGGATCATCACAATAGTCTCTTGTCTTTTATTATCTTTCTCCCTTCCTTGCCGCTCTGTCAGAAGAGTCAGAGTAATACTTGTAAAATGTAACTCATATCAAGTTACTTTGGCGTTATTGAGAATCTAGAGCAGTGCAGTCCAACCAAACTTTCTGTGATGATGTATACTGTGACAGTTTGGAATGTGGAAAGTATGACTGAAGGACAAAATTTTTATTGTATTTAAGTTTAAATAATTTTATTTTAATATTACATAGTCATATGTAGCTACTTGCTATCTTATGGAACAGCACCACTACAGATGGACAAATATCAAATCCCATGGACTGGTAAATATGGAAAATGCTGAAATGGTACGCAGAGCTGAACTGGAGCCATCAATGCATACACTTCGCTGAACAGACAAACCAGAAGTGTTTTCAACATGCCTGTCTACAAACTTCTATCAGACACCCAATCTGCTAGCACATTGATCTTGGACTTCCCAGCCTTCATAACTATGAGAAATAAATTTCTGCTATTTATGTTTCCTGATTTATGATGTTTTGCTGTAACAGCCAGAATGTAATAAAACAAGGGGTAAATTCTGCCCACATTTACTCCACCTTGGCCAGAAGCAGGCATCCTCAGTTTATTTAAATTGATGCTTTGTAAATTTTTATCTAGCTTTTAAGGTGTTTATAGAAAAGAGGATGAGTAAAAGTCACCTTAGGCTTCCACAACTACTTGTATTCTATTCCTGATATTGTATTTTCTTTTCTGACTAACCGTCATTATGTGCTATTAATCATAACTGGCAAATTATTTTTATTAATAACTTGAAGTCTAAAATGATGGTATATTCCTCTAGAATGACATACTATTTTCTGATAAATTTTTATTGATACCATCATGTTTCTTACCAGTTTAATCTGGGTGACTGATGAGGGCCAGCTTTCTGGTCCACAGGTGCTATCTAGCTGTGTCCACACATGGTGGAAGGGGCAAGGCAGCTCTCTGGGGCCTCTTTTTAAAAAGTACTAGTCCTGAGGGCTCCTCTCTCATGACCTAGTCACCTCTCAAAGGCCCCACCTCCCAATGCCGTCACATTCATATGTTGATTATGTTTCAACATATAAATTTTGGGAGACACAAATGTGCGGACAATAGGACCCTCTCATGTTAAACAAGAAAATAAGCAGAGAAAAATATAAAATAATGGTTTCAGACACTGGACCTCAGGCACTGTATTAGTTTGCTAGGGCTGCCATAACAAAGGAACACAAATTGGGTGCCTTAAACATCATACATGTATTATCTCCCAGGTGCAGATGCTAGAAGTCTGAAATCTAGATCCTGGCAGTGTCGATGGCACCTGTGAGGGAAGCATTTGTTCTCAATCTCTCTCCTTGGCTTTTAGATGGTTGTCCTCTTCTCCTCTGTCTATTGAATTAATCTTTCTTCTATGTGTGTCTGTCTCTGTATCCAAATTTTTCTTTTTTATAAGGACATCAGTCATAATGCAGTAGAGCCTACCCTCATTGTATCTTGATTAACTCTGTAAAGATTGATCTCTAAATAAGATTACATTCTGGGAGTTAGAATGACAAACTTTTTTCAGCAGACAAAAATCTATCCTGTAACAGGCACTGAATAACTATGATTCCCTGAGCGACAAGAAACAAATGCTATGATCCCTATAATTTTCCTCTTTTACTGCTTGGGTTCCCAAACCATGGTGCAGGCAGGGGTAACCCAAGTGTAGGATGGCAGACTACCAGATTTGGGGATATGGAACTTAGTCTTAGGAGACTAAGAGGACTATAACTCATGTGGGAGAGTATCAGAAAGGAGACAGCTGCACAGAAGACAAAGCCAGAGATTTCCAGAAGGTTCCCACCAAGTATTCAACTATATACATGCAGGCAAGAAAACTGACTACTTGAGGTCTCACATCAAATCTTCAGTTTAAAATTATCATACAAAGAACCCTGCTGCAGAACTCAGAAAAGCTGTTATGTTCATAGTTAAAATTTGTCCCAGCAGCGACATATATAAACCCACAGGAAAAAAATATTGATACTACTGCCAGTGCCTACCAACCCCACTTGGAGGATCATGTGGGTGAGACACCTACAGGAGATGTGAGTGCACCAGCTGTGTGGGATGCTATGAATTCTCATTCCAGTGGAGGGCTAGGTATAGTTTCTGCAAGATGCCGAGAGGTCAGAAGAAGAGTAAAGATGGTAAACGCCCCTGACGCATGAGCTGCAGATGTCCATGGCCGGGCAGCAAGACCTGCTTGGGGTATTCAGTGGCAAGTGATTCTGGAGTCCTCCTTATCCCTTTTTTTTTCCCATGATGCAGCTTAATGGCCAAGGGTGTGGTCTCTTTGGTAATGGTCCAGCCTGCGCGTCACCTGCAATGGTGGTGCTTCGCTTTGGCGGGTCGGATGGTATTACCCATGGATCGGTGAGATGGGGCCCGGAGCGAACAGCTGGCATGGATGAGACGACCCAGGCCCCGTACAGCACCAGTGCTTGAGCACTGCGGCACCTTCAGCTGCAGCATTGGTATTGGTGTGAGAGAGCGGGCACCAGCCAGCAGTGCGAGCCAGTCGGTTCAGCATGGAGCTGCGACTCCGGAGCCTTGGAATGTGGGCTAGCCATCCATGGTAGTAACTCCACTGGTCGATGCACAGATATACATAGAATGGTTGCAGAGCTGAGTGAAGTCCAGGGCGCAGACAGCAAATGAACGCGTAAGGGTACAGGGCCTGCATTATTTGGTGGGCGATTGTCCCATTTCTGTGTGCTAATAACAGTTTCTCCTTCTTTGTAGGGGGATGATATGCAGTGTTTTCCTCTCCAGGGTTCCTGTGGCAGCAATGGCCATTGGTTTAGCTCGGTAGCAAAATGCCTGGAATTCTCTGTGGGGCAGGCCACTGGGTTTGTGCTCATAAACTCTAGGGAGTCCTCTGTGTGAAAGATGCGGGGAGTCTTCAGCTGCCACTGGGCTGTTAAGATCTTCAGTAGAAAAGGCTGCCAGATTCTTCTGTAGGGCAGACCATTCAGGATCAAGGTGGTACCCACTGTCTGTCTGATATTGATAGCCTTCCTCTTGTTCCTAGCTGTCTCCAGACAGCTCAAGTTTGTAGACCTCTCCAATAATATTTTGTACGCAGTTATTTTCCTTTTATTGTTAGATGTATGGCTCCCCTTTCTTAATTGGACTTTTGAGCCCTCCCCGGGCTATGTTTATTTGCAGATAGTTGTCTGATTTTTATTTTTGCAGGGGAAAAAGGCTGATGTTTCTCACTGTGTCATCTGGCTGATGTCCTGCAAAACCACAGAAGTTTGTTTTTTGTTTATTTATTTGTTTGAGACAAGGTCTCTCTTTGTCGCCCGGGCTGGAGTGCAGTGGTGTGCAATCACGGCTCCCTGCAGCCTCCAACTCCTCAGTTCAAGTGATCCTCCCACCTCAGCCTCCCGAGTAGCTGGGATTGCAGGTGTGCACTACCATGCCTGAGGATTTCAATTTTAATTTTTGTAGAAACGGAGTCTCACTTTGTTGCCCAGGCTGGTTTCAAACTCCTGGCTGTAAGTGACCCTCCCATCTTGGCCTCCCAAAGTGTTGCAATTACAGGCACAAGCCATCATGCCTGGCACACAAAAGTTTTTAACTAGAAATTTTCATTAACAAATCAAAATATTGGCTGGGCACGTTGGCTCATGCCTGTAATCTTAGCACTTTGGGAGGCCAAGGCAGGAGGTTCACTTGAGGTCAGGAGTTCCAGACAAGCCTGGCCAACATGGTGAAACCCCATCTCCACTAAAATACAAAAATTAGCCAGGCATGGTGGCGGGTGCCTGTAACCCCAGCTACCCAGGAGGCTGAGGCATGAGAATTGCTTGAAGCCAGGAGGTGGAGGTTGCAGTGAGCTGAGATTGAGCCATTGCACTCCAGCCTGGGCGACAGAGTGAGACCCCCTCTCAAAAAAAAAAAAAAAAAAGAAAAGAAAAGAAAAATAAACAAGAAAAAACAAATCAAAATATTTATTACATTTTTTTTCTTTGAACTGTTATTAATATAGAAATATGCATATTGAGATTTAAATGTCAAATGTAAGAATAATTTTCTAGTTATTGTTTGTTAGTGATGTCTGACAATCTCAGATTATCATTAGAGAATATATTCTGGATGATGTCAAGTCTTTGAAATTACTGAGATCGGTTTCAAGCTCAGCATGTTGCCAATGTGTACTTGAGAACAGTGTGCCATCTAGATCGGGGGCCTGGTGTTTTACATACATTAGCTCAAGTTCACTGATCATGTCGGTCAAACTTTCCAAGGCTTGCTGATTTTTAAAAATTATTCAATCCCTTGCTTACAGGGACACCTAGTGGTTCAAAATACTCATAAGCTAACCCAAGTTATTACACACTGGATATTCAATGAAAATCAATTAGTTTGGTTATTGGTAATGATTTTTCTCCCTTTTGAAAAATAATAGCCACAAATATTTTGATGAGGAAAGGGGACAGAAAATGCACTAGGATATATTTTACAAGTATTTTAACCTCTTATTTTAACAAGAATCTCCCAGGAGGCACAATATGGATTAATTCTGTTGATTCTTACTCTGTGGCCTTTCCAGTGCGTGCTTCCATGCAACACAGTTTCCAGCTTCTATCACTGCCAATATCTTTCTTACTTGACATCTAAAGGAGGTATCTTGGCTCAAATGTGTGTGTGTGTGTGTGCGCGCGCGCGCACGTGTGTTCTTTATCCCTGTCTTTCTCTCTCGGTAACTCTCTCTCTCTAGTTTGCCATACATTTATTAAGTTCAAACATTGTGTTTGGTCTGTATGGTTTCCTTAAGAAAGCAGAAAGCAATTTTGTAAAAAACAACAACAAAAAAAGTAATTTCACCTACGTTTCTTCATTACAGAAACACATCACCCAATTACCCATTATTCCTCTCACAAATGTTTAATACAAACTTTCCATTGAAGCATAGCATATATATAAACATTTATTCTCAATAAGCACACAGCTTTATAAATACTCACAAATTGAATACACACATGCAATCATATCATATTTAATGAATTATAATTATCATAATTAACAGCCCAAAGGAGTCCCCTTCCAATCACTAAAATTGTTACCTCCTTTTATGTTGGTTTCTAACACTATAGATTGATCTGGACTATTTTTTTTTTTTTTTTTTTTGAGATGGAGTCTCACTGTGTCACCAGGCTGGAGTGCAGTAGCAAGATCTCAGCTCACTGCAATTTCCTCCTCCAGGGTTCAAACGATTCCCCTGCCTCAGCCTCCCGAGTAGCTGGGACTACTGGCACATGCCACCACACCTAGCTAATTTTTTGTATTTTAGTAGAGACAGGGTTTCACCATGTTGGCTAGGATCCCAATCTCTATGTTAAACCAAGGGGTATCCAGCATTTCCAGCTTGCTCACAGAGGTCCATCTTTGATCCATATTTTAGCCAACCAACCCACCAGTTAGAGCTCTTTCTAACTCCCTGAGCTGCAATGATAAGTGCAGAATTTCTGCTTAGTGAGCCTGTATTAATAAATTAATACAGATTCAACTTTATATTTCTTCCCTCATTGAGCCACACCCTTAATATCTATTCCCCTACACACTTGCTGGATTTCTGCTTGTGTAAATTAGAAAACCACATTCTTGGGGATCGTTAGTCCCTACTGCAGTTAGATATTCTATTTTGATGGTTGTTTGCATGCGTGTGTGTGTGTGTTGTGTGTGTGTGTGTGTGAGAATATAGTCATGGGAAATCAGAATTCAATCCCAGAATGCAGCTTGCTTGGGTACACTCTTCAAAAGTAGCCTGAATATAATCAGGAGCCAGTGGAACAAAGGAAAGTGATATTCTTTTGTAATGCTGTTTGGCTGAAGTGTTCTTTGCAGTTCAGAAAGTTCTGGACTCTCCATGGGTCTTTGAAATGTCGTGCTGTGTTACGATTGGGTTCATTTTGCTGCTGAACAGGAAAGGGAGGTGGAGCTCTGCATATCCAGGCTTTAATGCTGCTGTTCTCAACAGGGTCAGGCCTGGTGAGTATGTGATGTCCTTCTTTAGTGTATTTGGCCCCAGTTTTCTTTGGAGTCTGAGGAGGTTTGGCCTTAAAAAATCAAACTACCATGGAAACTGCTTTACCCAAAATTTTGTTTCCCAGCCTTCACAAGATTGCCTACTGAGGAGAGTTTAGTCATGTGAACATATTCATAAACTGGTGAGTTTGTAATGCTACCTTACGGCTAGAATTCTGAGGCCAAAGGTATTGAATCTTTGTAGGTGTGTATATGTTTCTGGATATTATGTGTTGTTTACATAAGGTACCAAATTGACTTATAAGTAGAAGATCACTCATAAATTAAGTAAATAAGTCCAAGCATTTAAAAAGTTCATTTGACGTAAGTAAATCTTTACTAAACAAGATGCCTTTAATATTCTTGGTAAAATAAAAATGCTTTTCAAATTTTTGGCATACATTTTTGCCTAGATTTTATATTTGTCTCTGCCAGGTATTTTAAGGTGTCAGAGTTTGGTACAAAAGTTTGTAAGATTGTAAACCCAGCCAAGAGGAAAATGATCTGTGTTTGTGGGATTTTTTTTGAGAAATAAGTCTAATTTAATGTGGCTGGTTTAATAAAAGCAGCTGAATCTTCAGAGTTATTAGCAATAATGTCCACATAGTTAATTTTAAGCCCCTAACTTGGGTAAACATTTAATATGTGCAGGTTATAAGGATGGTGAAGAAGAAAATGACTACATTTGTCTGATATCTCAGTTCTCATAAATAATCTAGATAAACTGCTAAAAATAAATAAAATATAGATGAGGTAATTACTGTAGGTGACCTTTTTGTGTAATTTAAAGTCTTGAAATTGTTTTGGATGCTAATCCAAACATGTCTGGGTCATTTCAAATTAAGAAAGTTATGATATGGGGAAACATGTTTTCTTTAAAAAATTGTAAAATCATCTAACCTACAAAATGCTAATATCTGACAGACATTTCAGGGTTTCTTGCTTCCTAAGTATTGCAGTAAAAATTAAGGTTACTAAGAATAAAAATTCTAGTTATTATACAATCCTATATATAAAATATGCTAAAAAGGTACGTTTGTATTTTAAAAAAATTGTCTAATTCAAAAGTTATCTGAAGATTCATTTAAATTATAGACTTGGAAGGGTTATTTATGAACCCAGGTAAAAAGGAAGCTGTAAACAGGAGAGAGAGATGTAAAAAGGTTAACACTGGCCCTTTATGTTAGAACAAGGCTTCCTTAAAATATTTATTTGTTCTTAATAAAATTACAAGGAGTTTTTATTTTGATTCTATAATATGCTACTTTTTGAAAACTTCTCAGATTCTTGTCTTAGAAGTGCAACTTTGCTGTGTCTTGCTGCTTTCAGCTTTTATTCTCCACTTGAAGAGGCCTCGGATGATGATAAATATATATATATATATTTTTTTTTTTTTTTTGAGAGGGAGTCTCGCTCTGTTGCCCAGGCTGGAGTGCAGTGGCGCGATCTCGGCTCACGGCAAGCTCTGCCTCCCGGGTTCAGGCCATTCTCCTGCCTCCGCCTCCCGAGTAGCTGGGACTGCAGGCGCCCGCCACCACGCCTGGCTAATTTTTTGTAGTTTTAGTAGAGATAGGGTTTCACCGTGTTAGCCAGGATGGTCTCCATCTCCTGACCTCGTGATTCACCAGCCTCGGCCTCCCAAAGTGCTGGGATCACAGGCGTGAGCCCCCGCGCTGGGCCAATAATTCTCTCTTACAAAGGTTTCACAGGCTTCTGTAATGTTTTTCTTCTGGTTCTAGCTGCTGTTGTGGCCTGATGCTGAAATGTTTATCTTGAATGCTTATCTAGAAAAGCAATGGTTTCCTCTAGGATAACTTGATTCTGTACTCTTGGCTTTTCTTGATATGTCTAAATTTTTTATCAGATATTGAGACAGCCAAGTGTAAAGGGGTCCCCAGAGAAATTCCAACTAGCCCGTGCGCTGGGAGGACTGCGCACTGGGCTGGAGTCACACAAGTTTGTGCCCTTCACGGTGGGGAGGAGCCTGGCCCCTCCTCTTCCTGGGTAGAACCCGAGATTCATCTGCAAGGCAGGAAGCACACTAGAAGGACTCTGGCTTTGTGGAGGGTCCCTGTTTCCCCTTTTTTCCCAATAAATTCCATTTTTTTCTCACCTTTCAAAGTGTCTGCAAGCCTAATCTCTGATGGCTGTGTGACAAAAATCCGGCTTTTAGCTGAACTAAGGAAAAACTCTTGCAACAGTTTTGTTGCCCAGAACATGGGGCTTGAGAAGGGGTGAGGGAAGTGGGGACTCAAAACTTCTCACTGTTGTTTCTGAGCCTTTTGGTCCTGTGGCATTCCTCTTCTCTTTTTTAGTAATGGCACCTCTTTTTTCTTTTACAATACTGGAAGGGGTTCACATCCACCCCAACATCCACAGGAGTGCACCTGAGATGGGCAGGGCAGCTCTATGCTCCCGCTTTCCTATCAGCTGGGGTGCACGGCCTTATCTGCCGCATGTATGCATGATGTCCAAACATGGCCACGCAGCGTGGGAATCAGCCACAGTGGCTGCCTGGGCCCCAAGGTGCCCCACGTGGCTGGCTAGCATTCCCTGCTGCATGCCCACGGAATCTCCTCCCCTGGCCAGGGAGGCCAGCTCCTTGTCACAGCAAGTGAGCTTTTCTCCCTGATGGAGGAACCAGTTGCATGAGAATAAGAGGTTCTTCCCCCAAGAATCCTTTTTTCTTTTCTTTTGGTTTCCTTTTCTTTATTTTTACTTAATTATTTTTTGAGATGGAGTCTCGCTCTGTTGTCCAGGCTGGAGTGCAGTGGCACGATCTGGGCTCACGGCAAGCTCCACCTCCCGGGTTCAAGCCGTTCTCCTGCTTCAGCCTCCCGAGTAGCTGGGACTACTATATTTCACCAAGAGATTGGTGAAATATTCAATCTCTTGGTTGTTGTTATCCATAATAGCTAAAATAAAAGTAAGAGTGCTGAGTCGGACCCTGAAGGGAGACCAAATTCAGACATGGGTTGGTCTGAGCCCAGATCACTAGTTTCAAGGCTACCCTCAAAAGGGGGAAATCATGTCAGGGAACCAGAATGTACCTCTGAGACCTGTGGTTTCAAAGAAGGTAGTCAATGTGAGGGAAGGGCAAAACCAAGTAACTGCTGAAACCAGAGGGTATAATGTTTTTTTAAAAATGTTCCATTTTTATACATTGGTGTCATCAGCTTCCTGAGGAACCTTTACTAAAATTGATTGTAATATTGGAGCAATGTCTTTGGTTTTAAACATTGTAGAATGGAAGAGTATGTTTTGGTTGATGCATGACCTGCACCTCACCAGTGAATTGTTGTAGATGGAGATATATGTATATGTATGTGTGTGTGTATATATATGTGTGCATATATATGTGTATATATGTATACATATAAAATTTGTATACTTATAAAATACATGTGTATACATATAAAATTTGTATATATGTTGCAGATGGAGATGTGTGTATACATACTGTAGTATACATACTATATATACTATAGTAGTATAGTAGGTATAGTATATATAGTATATAGTATATATGTATATATGTATATATAATATAGTATACTATATATACTATATATGTATATATGTACACTATGTATATAGTATATATAGTATATATGTATGTATATATACTATAGTATATATGTATGTATATATGTATAGTATATGTAGTATGTATACACACATATATGTGTCTATATATAGTATGTATACACATATATATGTGTATATGTAGTATGTATACACATATCTCCATCTGCAACATATGTATACACGCACACACACATATATATATATATATTCATTCCAGACACACAGGAGCTTATTTCTGAGAGAAAGCCAGCCTGGTGAACTGGATGAAAGTCACTGTAAGATCTGTTGATCCTGAGAGGAGGAATTGCACAACTCCACCTGTCCATGCCCAGTGGAGCACCCAGATGACACAGCTGATAGACTTCGTACGCAAGCCAAGGGGGCTTAGCTTGATGACAGGTATCGGGGGAACCCACCCCCGATAGTTAACGTGGGTTCTTTTCTATTTCCCTAAGCATCAGCAGGTGTGAGAAATAAAGGGAAAGATTATGAGAGAGAAATTTTAAAGCTGGGTGTCCAGGGGAGACATCACATGTCAACAGGTTCCATGATGCCCCCGAGTCATAAAACCAGCAAGTTTTTATTAGCGATTTTCTAAAGGGGAAGCAGTGTATGAACAGGGTGTGGGTCACGGAGATCACTTGCTTCACACTGTATAAAATATCACAAAGCAAATGGAGGCAGGGCGAGATCACAGGACCACAGGATGGGGCAAAATTAAAATTGCTAATGCAGTTTTGGGCATGCATTGTCATTGATAACATCTTATCAGGAGACAGGGTTTGAGAGCAGACAATCTGTCTGATCAAAATTTATTAGGTGGGAATTTCCTCATTCTAATAAGCCTGGGAGCGCTACAGGAGACTGGGGCTTATTTCATCCCTTTGGCTTCGACTGTAAAAGAGAGCCACCCCCAAGGGGGCCATTTAGAGACCTACCCTCAGAGGCGCATTCTCTCTCTCAGGGATGTTCCTTGCTGAGAAAAAGAATTCAGCGATATTTCTCCTATTTGTTTTTGAAAGAAGAGAAATGTGGCTCTGTTCCACCGGCTCACTGGCAATCAGAGTTTAAGATTATCTCTCTTGTTCCCTGAACATTGCTGTTATCCTGTTCTTTTTTCATGGTGCCCAGATTTCATATTGTTCAAACACACATGCTCTACAGTGTGTGTAGTTAACGCAATCATCACAGGGTCCTGAGGCGACATACATCCTCCTCAGCTTACGAAGATGACTGGATTAAGAGATTAAAGTAAAGACAGGCATAGGAAATCACAAGGGTGTTGATTGGGGAAGTGATAAGTGTCCATGAAATCTTCACAATTTATGTTCAGACATTGCAGTAAAGACAGGTGTAAGAAATTATAAAAGGATTAATTTGGGGAACTAATAAATGTCCATGAAATCTTCACAATTTATGTTCTTCTGCCGCAGCTTCAGCTGGTCCCTCAGTTCGGGGTCCCTGACTTCCTGCAACAGACAGGAATATTAACCTTACTTTTTGACTTTTGGGTTTTGGCTATTAAGTTGTTTAAAAGGGTTTTAAGAATCAATGAGTGCCTACCCACCTTCATTCCTGTCTGGCCTAACATGTTTACTTGGATATAAGTCTTTTCACTCTAAGTCTCTTGGCCATAGGTGGTCTCACTGAGAGACAGGTTGGACTCAGGCCAGGTAGCCACAGCAACCTGGCAATAATATGCTACAAAATAAAAGCTTTGCCATTGATGGGCTCTCTTGCATGTCTTGACTATAAGGGGTCAAACTAAAATAAATTCCTAAGTTTGGGGAAAAGAAAGAGAGATCAGACTGTTGCTATGTCTATGTAGAAAGGGAAGACATAGGAAGTTCCATTTTGATCTGTACCTTGAACAATTGCTTTGCTGAGATGCTGTTAATTTATAACTTTGACTCAGCCACTTTGCCTCAGCCACTTTGCCCCGGCTTTGAGCTCACAAAAACATGTGTTGTAGGGAATCAAAGTTTAAGGGATCTAGGGCTGTGCAGGACATGCCTTGTTAACAAAATGTTTACAAGCAGTATGCTTGGTCAAAGTCATCGTCATTCTCTAGTCTCCATAAACCAGGGGCGCAATGCACTATGAAAAGCCAGAGGTACCTCTGCCTTGGAAAGCCAGATATTTTCCAAGGTTTCTCCCCATGTGACAGTCTGAAATACGGCCTCGTGGGATGAGAAAGACCTGAATGTTCTCCAGCCCGACACCCGTAAAGGGTCTGTGCTGAGGTGGATTAGTGAAAGAGGAAAGCCTCTTGCAGTTGAGATAGAGGAAGGCCACCGTCTCCTGCCTGCCCCTGGGAACTGAATGTCTCAGTATAAAACCTGATTGTACATTTGTTCAGTTCCGAGATAGGAGAAAAACTGCCCTATGGTGGGAGGCAAGACATGCTGGCAGCAATGCTGCTTTGTTATTCTTTACTCCACTGAGACGTTTGGGCGGAGAGAAACAAAAATCCAGCCTACGTGCACATCCAGGCATAGTACCTCCCCTTGAACTTAATTGTGACACAGATTCCTTTGCTCACATGTCTTCTTGCTGACCTTCTCCCTATTATCATCCTGCTCTCCTACTGCTTTCCTCTTGCTGAGATAATGAAAATGATAATCAGTAAAAACTGAGGGAACTGAGAGACCAGGGCCGGTGCAGGTCCTTGGTATGCTGAGTGCCGGTCTCCTGGGCCCACTGTTCTTTCTCTATACTTTGACTCTGTGTCTGATTTCTTTTCTCAGTCTCTCGTCCCACCTGACAAGATATACCCACAGGTGTGGAGGGGCAGGCTACCCCTTCAGTAAGTGCCCTACTGGCTGAATGGACCTACTTGTGACCAAAGGGACCACAGTTATCAAGACACAACCTTACCTAGGAATAGGTCTTTTCTCTTGCTTTGCTGAAGACACAATAGCCCCACTAAAGTGAGTTGCCTCTTCCCCTTCAAAGTATTTTCTGAGAGACTACTTCTCTGAACTCCCCGAGACTTGTGGATTTTTATCATATATAAAACAATTAAAAATAGTCTTCCTGAATTTGCTTCCAAAAGGCTCGAGTTTCCTATAGATGTGCCTCTTCACTCTTTAACACCAGGAACCAAGTCCTGCTGAAGACCTGAAAATCCCACCTGGGTGAAGGCCAGCTGCAGCCACAGTGGTCCAGTCCTTTTGAGATGCTGCTGATCACCCCCTCATCTATCAGGTTAGCCAGTGTTAAGCCATGGATTCATCACACTTGGTTAAAACCTGTCCCTCTGGGATCCCTACAGGAAAAACAATCACAGTCTTGTAAACCTCAGTGATTGGCTTTCTGTAAGGCAAATACTCACAAGATTTGTGTATGTGATTTTTAGCAAGTTCAGCCCTGTAGCTCCTGCAGATCAGAGTCTTTTTAAGAGTACAGATAAATTTTTCTGGCCATTGATGCTGCACTTGAGCTGGGAATTCTAATCCCTGATGTCACTCTTTCAGCACTCTGTCCAGTAACTTTAGAAGCAACCAGCCAACCTTGTTAATCATGTGTCACTTAACAATGGAGATACATTCTTTCAAATGTTCTAGGTGATTTTGTTATTTTGTGACATCATAGAGTGTACTCACACAAACCCGGATGGCATAGCTTACTACAAACCTAGGCTGCACAGTATAGCTTATTGCTGCTAGGCTACAACCTGTAAAGCATGTTACTATGTTGAATACTATAGGCAATGATAAGTATTTGTGTATCTAAAAATATCTAAATATAGAAAAGGAATGCATTGCACTATGAGGTTATGACAGCAATAGAATTTTTTTCAGTTCCATTGTAATCTTATGGGACTAGTCATATATATGTGGTCTGCTGTTGACCAAAACCTCATAATGTGGCACATTGCTGCATATTTGTCACTTCTCCAAAAGTGTTCAGAATTATATGCACATTCATACCGCTTCTTGCTTCTTCTAAGTGTTTGATTAGTAGTATCCAATGAAGATATTTTTATATCTCTATTGCCAGATCATGTCATAGACTGTGTTTTCTTTACTACTATAAATAGAGTGATTGGTGTCTTTAAATCTAATCAGATTAGAGGGTCAATTCCAGAGACCCCAAAATCCATTCAGAGAACTCATTCTTAAAATTCTGTTCCTCCAGAACCACTCTTTTACAAAAACCAGTGTTCTCCACAGAAACAGAGCCAATAGGAGACAGATTGGATAGATGGATGATAGACAGATAGCTAGATAGAGAGATAGAGATAGATAGATAGATAGATAGATAGATAGATAGATAGATAGATAATAGATAGATGCAAGATTGCAATCCTGGGTACTGGGAGACCTGATGGTATAAATTCCAACCTGAGCCTGAAGGCAGAACAAGACTTATGTCCCAGCTTAGAGACCTGCTGGGAGAGAGTGAATTTGCTTTTGATCATCTTGTTTCTGTTCAGGACTTCTTGGACTGTTATCAGGCTCACCCACACTGGAAAGCACAATCTTCTTAGTCACCAATTCAGATGTTTAGCTCATCCGCAAACATGCTCACAGACACACCCAGAATAATGTTTAACCAGAAGTCACAACCCATGATTCAGTCTAGCTGACACATGAAATTAATTCTCACATGCATTTCAACCACTTTATTGAATATTTGGTCCCATGCTGGAATAATTTTGCATTCACCTGATCATTACTGACACTGAGTGCATTTTCATAGGTTTATTGACCATTTCAATATGCTCTTTTGTGATTGTCTACTGGAAAGTCTACTTTTTCTAATTGATTTTAGGAGTTTTACAAATATGCACATTTGTGGATATATGTATTATAATTATTCTCTGTCACAATGTGTCTTGATGGTTTACTTTCTTTTGATGAACAGTAGTTATTAATTTTAATAAAATCTAATTTAGCAATATTGTGTCTTGATAATGTTTTTGCGACTTTTAAATAAATGTTTGACAAATCCCAATGTCATGAAGATACTCCTCAATGTTTTCTGTGGAGAGAGAAGTTAAAACATATATCGCTGTGATGTGTAACTGCACAAAGAAGAGAGAAAACGGAGTTATATGTGGCAAAGTTGCTGTGTTTCATCAGACAGACATCATGATAAACCTGAAGAAGTTTGGGATAAATATAGATGTAGAAATATTCCTAGAACAACTTCTAGGAAAATATCTTGAAAAAATAGAATTAGAAATCCACAATCGAACTAAAATAATACACTATAAATATCAGTAAAGAAGGAGAAAAGAACAAAAATACATGAAAATTACATAAAACAGCAATATGGAGATATAAATCAAATATCAATAATTATATCAAAAATCATAAATGTTCAGACAAGATTTTTTTAAAAACGAAGATGAAGAATATGCTGTCTGCACAAGAAATCCTTCAGATTAAATGGCACAAATACATAAAAAGTAAAAGGATAGAGAATGTGGACCATGCAAACAGTAATGATGGGAGAGATGAAGCAACTATATGAATATCAGACAAAATATAGTTTAAGACAGTAAATACAACTACAGACAAATAAAGACATTTCTTAATGATAAATGGTCACACATAGAAAGATAACAATTACAACATCATACATGCTTGAACAAGAGAGTCCCAAATTACATGAAGCATAACTGACAGAATTGAAAGAAGCAATAAAGAGTTTAACAATCACAGTTAGATATTTTAATATATATCCTCTAGGAGTTGATAGAAGAATAGAAGTAAAATTAGTAGGGATATAGAATATGTGAACAACACAATAACCCAACTCAATTTGACATTTATAGCTCACTACATACCAAAACGGCAGAAATACCCATTCTTTCTAAGATAGCATGACACATTCTCTGGATAAATCATATCCTAGGTCATAAAACAAGTCTCACTATATTTAAAAGGAGCAATTGTACAAAGCATGTTCTCTGATCACAACACAATTATATTAAAAATAACTTTAAATTTATTTTGGAAATCATTATTTAATAATTTAATTATACAGATTTTAATAAAATATCACAAGTAAATTAGAAAATATTTTCACCATAATAAAGATAAAAACAAAATATTACAAGCTGTATGAGATACACCTAAGTAGTTGTCAGAGGGAAATTCGTAGCTTTAAATGCTTAAATGAGAACAAGTAAAACATCTAAAAATCAATAATATAAGATACCATATTATGATGCCCCAAAATAAGTAGAAATTAACTTGAATTAAGTAAAATAAAGGAAAAAATAAGTACCAGAACAGAAATCATCAAAATAGAAAACAGAAAAACAATTAAAAATATCAAAAAATATCAATGAAACCAAAAGTTTATTCTTATCAATTTTTTTTTGGAGGGAGAGGTGGGATTAAAATCTATATAGCTGTAATGCATATGTCAATATACAGGTAGCCAAAAAAATGAAAAAATGTTCAACATCATTAATCATAAGGGAAATGCAAATTAAAACCATGATGAGATGTCATCTTGACTGAGATACCAGTCAGAATGGCTATTATTAAAAATAAAAAAACAACAACAGATGGTGAGGATGCAGAGAAAAGAGAATGCTTATTCACTGTTGATGGAAGTGGAAAGGAATGCAACCTTCATGACAGTATAGAGATATCTTAAAGAACCAAAAACAAGACTCCCATTTAATCCAGCAATCCCACTACTAGGTATCTACCCAAAGGCAAAGATGTCATTATATCAAAAAGATACCTGCATTTTTATGTTTATCACAGCACTATTCACAGTAGCAAAGTCATGGAACCAACCTAAGTGTTCATCAGTGAAGGCCTGGAGATATATATATATATATGCAAACACACACACAGAGCATGGAATAATATTCAGCGATACAAAATAAAATTATTCATTTGTAGCAACATGAATGGAACTGGAGGCCATGATCCTAAGTGAAATGACTCAGAAACAGAAAGCCTAATACTGCATGTTTTCACTTATAAGCTGGAACTAAACAAAGAATAAACATGGACATACAGAGTTAAATAATAGACATGGGAGACTACAAAAGGTGGAAGCATGGAAGGGGGTGAGGGCTGAAAGACTCAAGCATGAGTGTTCATAAGCATTATTCATAGTAACCAGACATTAGACACTATTCAAAGGTTTTTCCACTGATTAATAAACTATGTAGCATGCTTATACAATATAATATACTATTTAGATGTAAATAAATTGTGCTAAAGGAAAGAAATCCGACAAAAGGACAACTCATTGTAAGATTCAATTTATATTGCATTTTAGAAGGGCAAATCTGTAGAATAAAAACCTATACATTCCCGAGTCTGAGAATGAGAGTGGGGATTGACTATAAACAGCCATGAAGAAATGTTTTGTGGTGATGCAAATGTTCTAGAACTGATTTATGGTAATGGTTGAAAAACTGCACCAATTTACTAAGATTCATAGTAATGTACATTTGAAATGTGTGGATTTGATGGTATCCAAATCATACATCAATAAATTTGTTTTTTTAAGTGCAGGCAAGAAGGGAGTGACATCAGCAAGATGGCGGAGTAGGAGACACAGCCTTTGCTCCCCACAAAATAAACAAACAACAATTATCTAACCATGAGCAAAATTGCTCTGGTAGAGCTCAAATATCCAGTTAAAAAGCTTTACTAACACAGTGGAGAAAAAATTTGAGAAAACTGCACATAAAGATGCTGGAAGTGGAGTTTCATTTTGCCTGCATCAGTCGATGTCCCTGGTCTGCATAGCTCAGCACTGAGAGCAATTTCCTTGGCCCATGAGTTCCCCTCACAGCAGAGAAGGAGAGCAGGGAGAGTGACCAGCTTCCTCAGCTTTTGGGGGTACTGCTTGAAGGGCTCACTTTGGTTTAACCCTGCCAAGATTGCTGGGGAGACAGGCATACCCAAGATGTCTACAGATGGCTAGGGACAAAGACGTGAGGTTATCAGCATCAGCCGCACAGTGAAGCCACCATGGCCCCCAGCCTGCTCTACAGAAGACCCCAGCAGCCTTTGCCACTGAGGACCTCAATAGCCACAGCAAAGGCTTCATCTCTCACCACGGAGGACCCTGCAGTAATCACCTTAAGAGACTCCCGTGGCCTTCTCCTGGAAGACCCCAGCAGTTTTCACCTTTGAGAAAACCAACAGCCTAATCTTGTTTAAATGAGAAAACCAAATTCTGCCTTTGCATTAGTGTATTATTGAAGCTAAAGCTAATTTTAATAAAACCTTATAAACAAGTCCCTCCAATATCTTTCAATTGTGACCACACAAGAAAAGGTTTTCATAAACCTTTTATAAACTCTTACACCTTTTTTTTTTTTTTTTGACAGAGTCTTGCTGTGTCACCCAGGCTGGAGTGCAGTGGTAAGATCTTGGCTCACCTCCGCCTCCCAGGTTCATGCCATTCTCCTGCCTCAGCCTCCAGAGTTGCTGGGACTACAGGCGCCCACCACCGCGCCCGGCTAATTTTTATGTATTTTTAGTAGAGGTGGGGTTTCACCGTGTTCGCCAGGATGGTCTCGATCTCCCGACCTTATGATCCGCCTGCCTCAGCCTCCCAAAGTACCGGGATTATAGGCATGAGCCACCGCACCCGGCCTAAACTCTTACATTTTTTATTAATGAGCAGATCCACGCTCCAAGAAAACCCTGTTACTCCGACACAAGGGTCCCGGCTCTGGCCGTGCCTTGGTCTGCTTTTCATATTTAGGTTTAATTTCGAGAAAAACTAAATGACCTCTTTTTAATTTCAGCCAACATGATCATATACAAAATTATTTTCACAAGATCCGTCTTTCACAAACTTTATACAACTTGCTTAAACCTTCAGTTGTGTCTATTATGTCTTACCGTTTTACCCTAGGACAAAGGTTTGCTTTATTTTCCCCCTTATCATTTTGACCACACAGAATTCTCTCTCATGTAAATGAAAAACTACTCTCTCTCAAACTCTCTCACATTTTACTTTTCCTTTAACAAAAATCACATTCTCTTGCCTTCTTATAACCTTCTTAAAATTAAAAGTGCATTCTATTTTTTTAGAGCCTTTGGATGTAAAATTGCTTTGCTTTTCTTTTCCTTTTTTTTTTTTTCTGAGACGGAGTCTTGCTCTGTGGCCCATGCTGGAGCCAGTGGCAAGATCTCTGCTCACTGCAAGCTCCGTCTCCCGGGTTCCTGCCTCAGCCTCCCGAGTAGCTGGGACTACAGGCGCCGCCACCACGCCCAGCTAATTTTTTGGTATTTTTAGCAGAGACGAGGTTTCACCGTGTTAGCCAGGATGGTCTCGGCCTCCTGACCTCGTGATCCTCTCCTCTTGGCCTCCCAAAGTGCTGGGATTGCAGGCGTGAGCCACTGCGCCCGGCCAAAATTGCTTTGTTTATGTCTAGTAGTCTTAATTACATATATTACTTACAATGTAAACTCTTAGTAACCCTTATTTTCAGTGACAAACCCAGGAAGTAAGCAGTTTTAATTATGTGTCAGGTGTGTAGCCCAGGCCAAAAGACCAGACTTGGGGATAGGTCTCATCATGGCCTAACAGCTCAAATCTAAAGGCATAAGTTTATTGAAAGTTTAAGCAAGTATCAAAAGCACTACAGAAGCAACCATTCTATGATCTTAAAACATATAACAGAGATAGTATCTGATCAATACATCTAGGCAAAAATGTCCAAATTCAATTCTGAAGATGCTTTTATTTTAAGAACAATTTTGAAATTATCTTTTTTACTGAATGTCATTATTAAAATCACATTAACCTGAAAAGCATTTAAATTTATGTATTTAATTTATGAATACTCTTTTATTTATAAGCCAATTTGCTATTATAGACAACATACAAAGACATACACGCGTGCATACATAAAGATCAAAACAGACATAAACAAAGCCCTAGACTCTTGATTTTAAAATTCTAGCTATTAGACTGGCAAAGCTCGCCCGTCCAAACACGGCAGTTGGATTCCAGTTATGTCTCTGTAAATGGAACAAGTCAAAATCCACCTGTTCCACATGGCTCAAGCGCTCCCCAGATCCCAGAGGAAACAAACTGGCAATCCATAACTCAAAGCAGAGAGAGGGAGACAATTTATTCTCCTTCAAGAAAGAGTTTAAGGCCGAGGCAGTCAGATCAACTGAGGTCAGGAGTTCGAGACCACCCTGGCCAACATGGTGAAAACCCGTCTCTACTAAAAATACAGAAAATAGCTGGGCATGGTGGCATGTGCCTGTAGTCCCAGCTACTTGAAAGGCTGAGGCAGGAGACTCTCTTGAATCCGGGAGGTGGAGGTTGCAGTGAGCCAAGATCACGCCACTGCACTCCAGCCTGGGTGACAGAGCAAGACTCCATCTCAAAAAAAAAAAAAAAAGAGTTTAGGCCTTGTTAGAGTTAGACTCAGAATTGACATGAAAGCAACACAAAATCACAGGAATTTACCATAAGATTTTATAAGGCAAGTTTTCTCATAATACGGAGTCATTTCTGGTACGGCAAAAGCCGAAGAGATAAGGTAGAGTAATTTTAGATCTGGGAGGACTCTGTCCTCTTGAGATTCCCTGAGGAAAAACAGAAGTTCCTCCCCAAGAGAGGAATCCACCACATCTTTTTCTATTTCCCTTAAGGAATTTCAGTCTGTTAGAAAAAAATTTTTTTGTCCCCTCATGTGGCACCGAGGGTGGCAAGATGCAAAAGGGGCTGACAGAAGGAAATGGAGAAACAGGCAGAGGGAGCACATATGGCTGCCATGGGTGCAAGGAGAGAGAAATTTACCCAGTGGAGAAATTGTTACAGACAGAACAGAGGCCTTAAAACAAAGACTCTTATGCATACATACATGTGCACACATGTGTACGTGCACACACACACACACACACACATAACCTAAATAGTAGCTTCAATGAAGTTGACTTCTGACTATCAAGCTCTTTAAAAATCCTTTCAAACTTCTTATTAGAGAATTTTAACCAGGACAAACAGTTGATATTTAAGACTTTGTATCCTTTTTATTTCTTTTTTTCTTTTTTTTTTTTTTTGAGACAGAGTCTCGCTCTGTCACCCAGGCTGGAGTGCAGTGGCATGATCTCGGCTCACTGCAAGCTCTGCCTCCCGGGTTCACACCATTCTCCTGCCTCAGCCTCCCGAGTAGCTGGGCACCCACCACCACACCTGGCTAATTTTTATATTTTTAGTAGAGACAGGGTTTCACCATGTTAGCCAGGATGGTCTCGATCTCCTGACCTCGTGATCCGCCCCCCTCGGCCTCCCAAAGTGCTGGGATTACAGGCGTGATCCACTGCGCCCGGCCGTATCCTTTTTATTTCTTAAAGACACCATTTAAATTAAGTTTCACCAAGGTTATAATTTAACCAAGGACGTATGAAGTGTCTCCAGAGAGGTGAAAAGCAGTATTCACAAGATCCAAAACCACCCCGTCTTTTGACAGTTCAAAGAAATGAAAATTTTGCTAGCTACAGATGGAGTATAATCCACATTCCTGTTTCACAAATTCCCTAGGGTCTCAGGTTCTTAGTTGACTATGTGCACACAAGGCTCAAAAGCCTCAGATGCCCCCACAGATGGAAATCAAAAGCTGTCCATGAAAGAAAAATGCATTACCAAATGGCAAAAATCTCACAAATATCAAACCAAAAGGACTTGTTCCTTGGCTGGGAATCAAACTCAGGCTATCACAGTGAAAGGGCCGAACTTTAGCTGGTGGATTATAGCATGAGACTGCCTTCCCTATTGTTCACAGAGAGGATCTGAAGTGGGCAGTTCTAGGCTTGCAAATAATTTTTAACTTTGTTTTAGGTCAAGAGAATTCCTAAGGCTAACCATGGCACTATTACATGTCCTTTGTAAAATTTGATTTTCCCATCAATTGTTTAGAATAAGAGATCTCTAAAATCTTTTTAAATTTAGGAATCTAAAGGATCCCATTTTCAGGCTGTTTTCCTTGGGAGTCTAAAGAATATTGTGGCCAAGTAGTGCTGCAATAAAAAAAAAATCTTAGTCCTTTTTATGTGTCCAAAGCTAAAATGTTTTGCACCCTGCAAATAAATATCTTCTTTTCTCCTAATGAAAACCTTGGTGTTGATGTTTGGAAATAATACATACCCTGGGCAAATAGACCTCAGTTTAGTTTGATAACAATTGGTGACTGCAAGGTACAAAAGTCCTGAGTGGGCATCTCATTTGTGGCACACTGACCCCTGGCTGCAGCATTGTATTCTACAGAATGCACCCTCATGGGCTACAAGGAGGAATAGAGCTCATGCTTTCTTTTTTAGATGACAAAGCCTTAGGTGACAAACCCTTAAGGACTCAGCTGGGCTTTGGACAGAATTTCAAGAAAGCAAATCAAAATCGAAACGCAATTTCTCAAGGTCTGGATCCCTCCAGTTCTCTGCGGAGATTCCCCACTAAATATGCCCTCATTCAGCAGAGGCGTGGGCCTTTCCAAAGCAAGGCCGGGTGTCCCGCTGAAGCAGAACCCAGCACCTAAAGGAAAAATTGTTTGGGGCCATTGTTCACAAACTCCACTTACCAAAAGCAGTGCCTCATTTCTGGCACTGCAAAGAGTAAAGCACCAACAGATGCTGGCAAATATGTGGAGAAAAGGGAAGCTTCAAACACTGTGGGTGGGAATGTAAATTAGCACAACCGCTATGGAGAATAGTTTGGAGGTTCCTCAAAACTGTAAATAGAGCTGCCATAAGATCCAGCAACCCACTGTTGGGAATACACCCAAAAGCATGGAAATCCGTATATCCAAGAGGTATCTGTACTCCCATGTTTGTTGCAGCACTGTTCACAATAGCCAAAGTGTGGAAGCAACCTAGTCCGTTAGCAGATGAATGGATGAAGCAAATATGGTACATACACACAATGGAATCCTATTCAGTCGTAAAAAATAACTAGATCCTGTCATTTGCAACAACATGGCTGGAACTGGAGGTCATCATGTTAAGTGAAATAAGCCAGGCACAGAAAGACAAAAATTTGCATGTTCTCACTCATTTGTGGAATCTAAAAATCAAAACAATTGAACTCATGGAGATAGAGAGTACAAAGATGGTTACCAGAGGCTGGGAAGGGAAGTGGGGGTGGGGTGGGAGGGAGGTGGGGATGGTTAATGGGTACAAAAAATAGAAAGAATAAGACCTAGTATTTGGTAGCACAACAGGGTGACTATAGTCAATAATACTTTAATTGTACATTTTAAAACAACTAAAAGTATAATTGGATTGTTTGTAACACAAAGAATAAACACTTGAGGGAATGGACACCGCATTTTACATGATGTGGTTAACACATGTTGCATGCCTATATCAAAACATGTCATGTACCTCATAAGTATACACACCTACTATATACCCACAAAAATTAAAATTAAAAATTGAAGGCTGGGCACAGTGGCTCATGCCTGTAATCCCAGCACTTGGGGAGGCCAAGGCAGGGGATCACGAGATTAGGAGATTGAGACCATCCTGGCTAACACAGTGAAACCTCATCTCTACTAAAAATACAAAAAAAAAAAAAAAAATTAGTTGGGCGTGGTGGCGGGCACCTGTAGTCCCAGCTACTTGGGAGGCTGAGGCAGGAGAACGGTGTGAACCTGCGAGGCAGAGCTTGCAGTGAGCCGAGATGAAGCCACTGCACTCCAGCCTGGGCGACAGAGCAAGACTCCATCTCAGAAAAACAGAACAGAAAGCACCATAGGCCTTTCTTTCATAATGGTGGTCAGTTGCCAGATGCAAGAATCCATCCCTGAATACTATCATTCAGGCAGCTTCTGGACAGGGTTTGAGCATGGCTGTGGCCAGCAGCCAATGTGCCACAAGTGAGATGCCCACTAGGGACTGTTGTTCCTTTGCAGTTAAAATTGTTATCAAAACAAACTGGGGTCCACTGCCCAGGACAGTAAGGCTAAATGTCCACACTGAGGTTTTCAGCAGGAAAAGAGGAGGGTGTTTATTTACAAGGCACCAAGCAAAGAGACTCAGGCAGGTCTTGCTTAAGTCCTGACCTCTCTAGTTGCTTGCAAGTGAGGGATTTTAAAGGTAGGGGTAAATTTCAGGAAAGCAGAAGTACAAGGGGAAAATCATAAATCCATATATGGATGTTACACATTGGTTTGGCCTAAAAGGGTGAGATATGTTGAAGTGGGGGCTTACAGGTCATAGGTAGATTCAAAGATGTTCTGATTTGCAATTCGTTAAGAAAAGAGATCTTTTGTTTAAAAATTTGGAGTCAGCAGAACAGAATGTTAGCTCTAGCTCCTGGGTATGACTTCCTTCAGGCCTCTCAGGAAGAAATTTAGAAAAAAGAATGGTGGTCACAGTTTAGTCCTCAATTTTCCCTTGATTGAGGTCTGCATGCCAGTGGAGTCATTTGGTGGAAATCTGGGTTTCTGAAAAACTATACCAAATGTTAAGATGGAACCTTAGTTTCCATAGGAGATTCCAGCTTCTTTGGATGTTGTTTTAAGCTATAATTACCTTCTTGCTTATCAAGTCGCTTATATACATCTCAGGGCTACCTTGAAAGAACTGAAGATTTTCCTTAATTTTCATGCTTGAAGCAACTCACAGGCCCCTAAGAGGAGTCCAATCTCCATCTTATATACCAGAATCATTGTCTAGCAAAAAGTGAGCTCAGAAAATGTATTCGAATTCCTAATATCAACGGAAGAAACACAATAAATATCCCATTTCCAATTGGTTAGTGCCTTAGGAAGAGCAGCCCATGGGCATTGTTGGGAAGCTGTCTAAGTGTCCAAGGTAAAGTAATCTCCAATGCAGGAGGTGAAGTCATCTCCATTGGTGAAGTGTTGCTCTGGGGCAATGTTCTCTGAAGCTAAGTCATCTCCAGCAGTGAATTCCTGGGCTAGACAGACCACTGTCATCTGGGATGTGAGACTGGGGTATCCTTCCCAAGTGGATAGCCACTAGGGTTGATGTGAATCATGTTTTTGTTCCTCTATTGTATTATAACAAAGCTGAGCCACTTGTGGAATTTGAAGGCAATGTTGTACCTGGAAATTTGACTTGCAAATATTCGTAAGGTCAAGGTGCTTTGTGGGTACACAGCTAGCTAAGGTAATGTCTGCGTCTAACATGCTGCTGTACCTGTACCAAAGTGCTAGAACTCGACTGGCACAATTAACACTATAATTAATAGCATCTAAATCTGAATCTCCCAATAGTGGTGATAAGAAACATTTTACTACAAATAGGGTTTAAATCGCACAGCCAGATTTGCATGTATGTTGTTAATAAGGTGTCAGGATTTTTGCCAATTAAAATCCTGAGGCTGAGGTTGGATATCCATCATTAGATTGTAGGCAGGTCCTCCAATTTAGCCACTTAGTATGAACCCTTTTCTCCAGTTGTTGGTTTGTTGGTGATAAGCAAGTGGATGAGGTTTTTCTTTTTGAGATGGAGTCTGGCTCTGTCCCCCAGGCTGGAGTGCAGTGGCACGATCTCAGCTCACTGCAAGTTCCACTTCCCGGATTCACGCCATTCTCCTGCCTCAGCCTCCTGAGGAGCTGGGACTACAGGTGCCCGCCACCACGCCCGGCTAATTTTTTTTTTTTTTTGTAGTTTTAGTAGAGATGGGGTTTCACCGTGTTAGCCAGGATGGTCTCAATCTCCTGACCTCATGATCTGCCTGTCTCAGCCTCCCAAAGTGCTGGGATTACAGGCGTGAGCCACCGCGCCCAGCCGTGGATGAGGTTTTAGGTTGTATTAGCAATACTTGATGACTTGTGGACCACAGCGTTTGCTATGTCTGTTTGAAACAATGGCTTACTTGGAGGGTTTGGACTACCAGATTGCAAACCAATGAAAGCACCCAAATCAATAGTAATAAACCCAATTGTCAACATAATAGTGCACAGCGACACATGACGCTTTGGTTATCTAATGATGATTATTTTTCTAGCATATATTATTACCAGGTAGGAATATGCAAACCTGCCCTCAAAGGCTGAGGGAGCTGAAAGACCAAAGAAAGAGGCTGACAAATCCAGTTTCTTAGAAAGAAATATTTAATATGAACAGAAGCTATGTTTCAGGCGGCCACTAGAGGGCGAATCCTTGCACTGGCCCTCTGGAAAGTATTCTTTATACAGCAAGCCTCCTTTGGGTAAAACATATGCAGCTGGTTATGTCTGAGACCCTTTAGTGAAACTGGTGACTATTGGGGAAGTTAGATAAGCATCTTTATGAAGGGTTAGCTATGCTGCAGGCATTGTTCCTTTAGGAGGGGTTAGCTATGTTGCAGGCATTGCTTCTATATGAGGAATTAGCTATGTTGCAGGCATTGTTTCTTTATGAGGGGTTAGCTATGCTGCAGGCATTGCTTCTATATGAGGAATTAGCTATGCTGCAGGCATTGTTTATCAGGGGTTAGCTATGTTGCAGGATTGTTTCTTTATGAGGGGTTAGCTATGTTGCAGGCGTAGTTTCTTTACAAGGGGTTAGCAATGCTGCAGGCATTGTTTCTTGACCTTGCTGCTGGAATGCCTTGGTATGCTGGAGTGAAACATCTGTCCTTACAGCAGTTTTGCTGCAAGATGGCATTATTCTTGCCATGCAACAGGCTGTTTTCCCACAATAATTTTGGAATATAGTGTTTATTCTCTTAATATCTGAATGTGAGTTTAAGTTACTAAGTGGAGTTTTCTATCTTTCATTCTGCCATTTTTGGGACTGGCTTTTGTTCAGTAATTTTAATTTCTGAGTGTAATCAGAGGATGAGCTCAGATAAATTATCCATCCCTTATAAAATGAATATTGAGGAAGATTTGGGGGAGTAAGTTTAGGTTCAAGTGAGTTCTATATCAGATGAACAGGTGCCTGACCTGTGAAACAATCTGATTAGCAAAAGTACCTAAGAGAGTGGTATCCTCAATCTGGGATCACTTTGAATCTGCCTTTAAATATAGACAGTGGTGATGGGAAGATTTTTTAAACTTGCTATAAGCCAGTTCCACTTCTTTAACTTAAGAGAGATTAAGGTCTGGGGCAAGATAGAGGCCGTTTAGGAATTCATTTAGTATTTTGTAACTTAAGTAGGAGTAATTTGAAGAGCCCACAAGACTTCCCAATTAATCCAGCTTCCTGGGGTCTACTGGGAAAATATAATTTCATTGAATGTTGTCTCTATGAGCCCACCATTGTTTTTGAGAGTAAAATGTGTACCTTGGAGCTATAGACCGAATGTCTGTGTCCTTCCAAAATTCATGTGTTGAATTCCTAACCCCAAGTGTGATGGTATTGGGAGGCGGGATCTTTAATAGGTGATTAGGCCATGAGAGCAGAGCCATCACAAATGGAATTAGTGTGCTTACAGAAGAGTCCCCAGAGGGCAAGCTTGACCCTTCTGCCGTATGAGGACTCAATAATATAGTACCACCTACGTGTGGGAAAATTAACCCTCACTGGACACAAATTTGCTGGCACCTTGATTTTGGACTTCCCAGGCTTCGGATGGTGAAAAGTACACTTCTTTTGTTCATAAACTATTCAGTCTATTGTATTTTGTTAGAGAATCTCCCAAAGGCTGAGACGGAATATTGGTTCCAAGAAGTTAGGGTGTTGCTGTAATAATGGAAATGTGGTAGCAACTTTGAAACTGGGTAATGACTAGAAGCTGGAATAGTTTTGAGGTGCATGCTAGCAAGCACCTATGTTTCCACAAGTGGCCTTAAATGATTAATTCCAGCGAGGGCTCAGAAGGAGAGAAGGAGAGCTGCAGAGAAAGGGTAAATCTTCTTTGAGAATGCCAAGATGGCCATAAACCCAATGTTCATAGAAACATGGATGATAAAAACCATTTTGATGAAGTTTCAGACAGAAATGAGAAACATGTAGTTGGAAACTGGAGGAAAGGAAATTCTCATTATAAAGTGACAAAAAAATTGGATGAACTGTGTTCATATTCTAGTGTTTGATGGAAGGTAGAACTTCTGAGAAAATGAATGGATAGTTTACTCAGGAAATTTCTAAGCCAAGTGTTGAAGGTGGAGCTTGGTGCTTCTTGAAGGCTTATAGTAAAATTCAAGATGAGAGAAATGGTCTAAAATGTTGTTAATCAAAAGGGAAGCAGATCTTAAAATTTTTGATTCTCAGCCTACCCACATTGAAAAAAAAGAAAAAAAAGAAAGCTGGCCAGTTGTTGTGGCTCACACCTGTAATTCCAGCACTTTTTGAGGCCAAAGTGAAAGGATCATATGAAGCCGGGAGTTCAAGATCAGCCTGGTCAACAGAGCAAGACTCTGTCTCTACAAAAAATTTTAAAATAATTTAAAAATTTAGTCAGGCATGGCAGCACACACCTGTAGCCCCAGATATTTGGGAGCCTGAGGCAGGAGGAAGAGCTGAGCCCCGGGGCTCAAGACTGCAGTGAGCTATGATTGCACCATTGCACCCTAGCCTGGGCAACACAGCAAGACCCTGTCTAGAAGAAGAAGAAGGAGAAGGAGAAGGAGTCATCCTCCTTTTAGGGAAAGAACAAGGGCATGGTCAAGTGACCATTTGATAAGGAGACTGATAAGGATTGGGCATGTAGCACAAGCCAGGTGCTCTTTCTCAAAACAAGGAAAGAATAACCAGGAAGGAAGTTTGGAGATTACGGAATCCGTCTCTCTCTTTACAGGCTTATGCAAGGACCTGGAGGGAAGAATGATTTCAAAGCTCTGCTCCCTGAATTTGAGCACAATCATCCTTGGCCGCACCGGGTGGCTCCAGTGGGCCCAGGTGCAGCACAGGCCATGGTGGTCTCCCTCCACACAGCATAGATAGTAAACCTCGGCAGGGTAGATGTGGCGCCATCTCCAAAGAAGCACAAAATGCATAAACCATGGGGGTATGGCTACCCCACCCCCTAGATTTTGAAGAATGAAGCCAGGCAGAGCCTCAGGCTCAAGGCTCAAGCAGCAGGCTACTGTAAGTTTGGGGCCAACACAGAGAGTCACCACTAGGGTTATGCGTAGCAAAGCCATGGGGCCCCTCCTCCAAAATTCGTATATTGAAATATTAATTCCCAATGTTATAGTATTAGGAGGTAGAGTCTCTGGGAGGTGATTACACAGAACTCTCGTGAATGGTATTAATGCCCTAATAAAACAGACTCCAGAGAGCTAGCTCACCCTTCTATCATATAAGGACACAACAGAAAGGCACCATGGATGCATCAATAAATGGGCCCTCATCAGATATCAAATCTACTGGCACCTAAATCTTGGACTCTCCAGCCCCTGGAACTGTGAGAAGTAAATATCTATTCTTTATAAAGTACTCAGTATTTACTATTTTGTTATGGCAGTCTATACCTCTGTTTCTGGAGAAAGCTGGATTTAGTTAAGATCTTTCCTGCAAAGATTGTGTGTGATGAGGAAGCTTTTGAGGTACCACACCGTAGTCTGGAAGGGCTTATTGTATCCCTTCCAGGGTGAAGCCAAACTGAGGCTGAGAAGTTTTTGAAATAGATACTGAACAATACGTATTAGTCACTTCCATAATAGGAAAATATGTATTGGTTGTCGATTGAATAGAATCAGAAATGTAAATACATACGGTGATGGGCCCCCCACCAGGTTACTTAAGGGTGTAGGTCCTCTGCTTGGCCCCTGAAGACCAAGTGGTGAGCCAAGGCAATGGTTTCCAGCAGAGGACCAGGTGTTCCTGGGAACCCAAACATCCTGGAGCGTACAGGTTACCTACCAAGAAAAACTAATCCATTGCATGCAGTAGGCAATGAGCCAAAAAATAGCTTAAAAGCAGCTTAGAAATATGTAGCAGGGAAGGTCTCTGGAGTTTTCCTGTTGCTGCCCAGGAATGTCCTGTATATAAGTCCTAAAACCCTCATGTACTCGTTGAGTTTGGTCACTTAGCTCCTTCCCAGGGTGTGGGGACATTCTTCTAAATATTCCTGTTTTTTTTTTTCTCATAACAAAATAATATTGGGTATTGAATATGGGAGCCTTAACAAATGGGACCACAGCATTTTAGCTGTAGTAGTCTACCATGAGGCAATTTTCATTCTTCCCAGGGTTAAGAATAGGCAAAATCGGGCTGTTAAATGGAGAAGCAACGGGAATGATCATTCCTGTACTAATTTTCTTTTATATAAGAGATTTTAATCCTTGAAAAGTCTGTTTTTAGTTATATTAAATCTTATAAACTATTTTAACTGGGGGCACGTGGGGTCCTGTTTAATCGATCCAATTTGTAAATGCCAAATAATCGATTTAAGTTTAATTTGTTATTTATTGTGTTGGAACATAATTTAGAACAATGGGTATTATGATTGGGAAATTTAGGAAAAGAAATAAAGTGAAATATATCTATTTTTCTCTATTTTATATTTAGCTATTCTCATAAGATGATCAGGGTGTCTTGTTTAAATCTAGCAGGATCCCCAAGTGTAACTCTAATTTGAGCTCCAGTATTAAAGCCATGAACTTTTGTCAATTGCTGTATTGAAGTCAATACTAAAGTTAATTCAGGAACTACGTTGCAGAGGTATGAAAGCCAATCAGTGCATTTTTATCTGTTATATCAATTATTTTAGTACATTTTGGATTTCCAATTGGGTTAAATTACAAAACTTTGTTTCATCATCATCATCATCATCAATGAATTATTTTAGGAGTATCAGTAGTATTTCTTCCCCTTATATAATTTTTCTTTCTTTCTTTCTTTTTGTTAAGGGCTTCTAGCCAAATAAAGACATGGTTTTTTTCCTATTTATGTCTGATAACTCATAGTACTGAACTTCTAGGTGGTTAGAGAAAAGGGGAGTGGGAGAAGAGTAAAAGTGGACCGCCATATGAGTATCTGTCTCTTGTTCCAAGGCTTCCTAGTTCACTTCACAGAGACTGGAGTTTGTACCTTGAGATTCATAGTGGTCTCTCACTGGGACAGCACAAGTTAGTTCCTTTGTCCAAGGTGTCAGTCTGTTAGGTTAATACGCAGATCCATTTACTAAAACCCAAACAAATGGTTAGAGGTCTTGCAATATTTAAGCAATGGGGTAACTTTATTAGGTGTTCTGGTAGGGGTTTTAGACATTAGATATTTTTTCCTTGCCCCTTTGGGTTAAACACTGGGTTATTGGTCTCCAAGGGTGTGACCAATGCTAGTCCTCAGGGTCTGGGGAGCTTGAAGATTGCTGCTGATAACGATGAAGTACACAGCAGCAACAATGATAGGTAGGCCACTGCCTCTATCAGAGCAATACTGATGAAATCAAAGTGTCATTTTTGTACATTGGGTGAGTACAATCAATACCTTCTTCCACAGGGATTAACTGAAACACAGGGGAAAACTAGAGTTCTTCACTCAGATAATGATTGTCTTAGTCTGTTTTGTGCTGCTGAAACAGGTCAGGGTTATTGGTCTAATTGTCTAAGGTGTTATCTGAGCTCATTGTCTCATGACTGAGAAAATTAATGAGCGTCAACACAAAAGGTGAGGTTGGAGTGAAAGTTTAATGAGCAAAAGAAGAAAGCCCTCTGCAGCAGACGGCGGGAGCCCTAGTGGGTTGCTGTTTTTATAGTTGAATCCAAAAGCTTTTATAAGAAACTCCTGTCATCTCTGTAGCTGTTTGAGTAACTTCTCTTATCTGAAAAGCTGTCTGCACAACTCCCCCTTACCTATGTAGTCGTGGGTATGTCTCTAGGCGAGCACAAAGCACCGCTTTTCTTGTTTGTGTAACTGTGGTTTGTGTGAGGTAAGCCCCACCCCTCCCTGTGCAAGTTCCCATGGAGCCCACCATGTAAATATCTGAAAAGAGGAGGAAATTTTTTCCTAGGGGCCTGCCAATTACACAAAGAACAAAAAAGGCTTTTATACTGGACCTGCCTGCTTATCGCTGCAGGTGTGGCCTGAGTTTTCAGGATGCTCTGTTTTTGCCTGTAGCTGTAATTTTTCAGGAAGACTGCTTCTCTGAGGACCAGCCTCACCTGTTTGCTTAATTGATTTTTCCTTTTCTTCTCCCTCATTCTATGCCCCTTCAGGGGTGGAGACCCTAACTGCTGTTAGGAAGATTGGGTGTTGATCTTTCTGGCTAGTTCGTGCTGGAGAGGGGCGTTGTGTGGGGAACAGCAGCCGGGATTCCTCCTGGGGCTGGTGTACAGGTTCTCAGGAGAAAGGCACATTTATGTATGGTTCCATTTGCATTGTCGTTTGGAGCTTGATAGCCTCGAGGTGAAAAGAAACAATTTAGGTTATTAGAGGACATGTATTAAAATGAGAACAGGAGGGGAAGGACAGCTTAAAAATCTCGAGGTTGCTGAAATGCCCTGATTACTCATTGCTATAGTTACGCTTGTTAAGATTTGGGTGAATGGGGTTTGGCTTTGGTTAGCTTCCTTTGTCTTATCCTTCCAAACAAAGAGACCTCTGGGTTATGGGCACTCTATTTACTCTTATTACCTGGCAGTATTTGTAGGATAATTGCCCAGAACTAGAATACTGTTCCAGATTTTTACATCACCCATTCCTTTCCGCCTCCTCAGAGCTGCAGCCAGAGATTGCTGGTTGGTTCACAGGACTAAGTGGGGTTCGTTTTAAATGCAGGCAAAAACTTAAAAACAACTAGTGAGAATAGATGTTAATGACAGATATGATAAGTTTTGAAACACAATTTCTCTCTCTCCATTACACATTTTTGTTAAAAACAAATCAAAATAGGACTGAGTTGTTTGCAAAATGGACTTTAGTCTTATCCTGGGCCTGATGATTTGCGTAAAGTGCAGCAAGAATCATTCTTTTCACATACACCTTTTAGATTGGCTTTGATGGAACTCTGTTCTACAAGGAATCTGAGACAGGATTTTCGGAAGCTGCACCCAGCCATGGGTTTGTGTCCTCAGATACCTGGGAGTTGGGTAAATTCCTCTTTTTTTGAGGTCCCAAGAGCATGTGTTTCCTGGGCCTGTCAGAAAGTGACATTCTTTACTCACTGCAGGTTAGGAACCAGGTACGGGGACCGTATAGACAAGGTATGAGGTCAGTTTTCCCAAGGGGCTTTCATTGGCTCTGCAAATGGAGCTTGACTCCTTAAAGAGAAACACACCCTTCCAGTCAAAGACTTGGTAAAACAACCAGTTTTCCCCATTGCATCTTGTTGCAAAAGAAAATGAATTCTTATTGGACTGATGCAAACAACTATATTGTTGTAAGTCAAGAATACTCATAACCAGTTTCTGAATTCTAGAGGAACCAGAAAGAGAGAAACAAGCATGTTTCAAATTTTGTTCACAAGAGTATACCTTACTTAATTGTTAAAAACTGTAGCTAGTTCAAAAGAAAGTTCCCTCAACTCTGAAAAACAAAATAAGGATCAGCAATGTTCCAATCAAAAGTGAAAAAGCTTAGTTCAGTTTTCTATTACTTCAATCCATTCAGTTAACTCTTGTTCTGCCGGATATTCATAAACGCTTCAGCTTTCCATGAATCCTGTGCATTTTTCTGTTGTCACAAACCTGCATTTGAAAGTACCTGTTAAAGTCCTACAGCTGATTATAAACCATCCTGTAAAGGGGATTAAAACAAGACAGCAATTGTCTGTAAACAACAAAATGTCCAGGGTGGTTACAGTCAGAAACACAATTGACAAAGAAATTTGGTTACTGCTGTGGTTTACAATAGCTTAACATAATAATTTTAATTATAATTGATAGCACATGTTCAGACATTATAACCTTAGCTATTCCATATGGTTTTGGAACATATTTTTTGTTTTCCATTTTTGTTTTTGAGACAAATTCTTGCTCTGTTGCCCAGGCTAGAGTGCAGTGGTGTGATCTCAGCTCACTGCAATCTCTGCCTCCTGGGTTCAAGTGATTTTCCTGACTCAGCCTCCCAAGTAGCTGGGAATACAGGTATCTGCCACCGTGCCCAGCTAATTTTTGTATTTTTAGTAGAGACAGGGTTTTACCATCTTGACCAGGCTAGTCTCAAACTCCTGAGCTCGTGATCCACCCACCTCGGTCTTCCAAAGTGTTGGGATTACAGGCGTGAGTCACTGCACCCAGCCAGAACATATGCTAATATTGTGCACTGAAATATATAACCTGAGGATGATTAAATATCATTTTGGCAATCCCACATATCCAAACATGTCAAATAATCCTATTTACCTCTCTTCTGGATGCTCCAGGGGCCCTCTGTAGCACTCAAAAGCTAGGGGTCAGGAAAGACAACTTTGAGATTGAAGTTTGATTTGGGGAAGCCTGTTGAATATATTAGAAGTTTAAAACAGTTGATATTATGAAATACAATTTTAGATTACCATAAGTCATTTATTCTGACAAAATGATGACTCAAAAATTTGAAAAGGCAAAAACCTTTTATTAGCCTTTACTATTACATGAAAATCCTGTTCAAGACAGAGAAGGCCAAATTTCACCATTGCATTAGCCTACTGTTAGTGTTAACCCCAATTTTTAGTGAAACCTTCTAGACAATTCTGTCTAATCTTAACAAGTTTCACCATGAAGTGAGATTTTCACAAACCTTTTATAACACTTCACAAGTTTTGCTAAAGAGCAGATTAGCGTCTTAAGATAAACTTGTTGTGCTTTTATTTCAATGCTCAATTTACAAAAAAAAAAAAAACCCTTTTGAATTTAGTCAATATATTCACGCAGAGTTTTCTTTGCAAGATTAATTGTTACAATTTTTCCCCAATTTGCTTAAACCTTCACTTTATCTCATTTAAGACAATCCTTTATCTCTAAGCAAAATGTATACTTTCATGCCTTCTTTTTTTTTTTTTTTTTTTTGAGATGGAGTCTTGCTCTTTTGCCCAGGCTGGAGTGCAGTGGCACGATCTTGGCTCACTGCAAGCTTTATCTTCCAGGTTCACGCCTGGGAGATCACAAGGTCAGGCAATCGAGACCATCCTGGCCAACATGGTGAAACCCCGCCTCTACTAAAAATTAAAAAAAAAAATTAGGTGGGCATGGTGGCACGTGCCTGCAGTCCCCAGCTACTTGGGAGACTGAGGCAGAAGAATCATTTGAACCCGGGAGGTGAAGGTTGCATTGAGCTGAGATCATGCCACTGCACTCAAGTCTGGTGACAGAGTGAGACTCTGTCTCAAATAAATAAATAAATAAAATTAAAAACAAATAAATAAATATACCTATAGCTTGGATTCTACTTTCAATTATGCTGAACACTCTTTAAGAAAATCCTTTTTCGGCTGGGCGCGGTGGCTCACACCTGTAATCCCAGCACTTTGGGAGGCCAAGACTGGCGGATCATGAGGTCAGGAGATCGAGACCATCCTGGCTAACATGGTGAAACCCCATCTTTACTAAAAAATACAAAAAAAATAGCCAGGCAAGGTGGCGGGCACCTGTAGTCCCAGCTACTCAGGAGGCTGAGGCAGGAGAATGGCATGAACCCGGGAGGTGGAGCTTGCAGTGAGTTGAGATGGCGACACTGCGCTCCAGCCTGGGTGGCAGTGCGAGACTCCATCTCCAAAAAAAAAGAAAATCCTTTTTCATTGATCAGAACTTTATAGAGAATATAAAGTGATCCTTATTATTTCTTTTACCAGTTAGCACCACTACCTGTTCACAATCATGTTCAGGTTCTCCAGCTTCCTCTGGGAGGAAAGTGGCTGGGTTCAGGCGAGGACAGATTTTCAATGAACTGTAGATCCCTCTAGCAGCACAGCTTGATATTTGAGGAGGCAATTGTTAACCAGAGACTTTCCTTAGAGGACAGCAGTCCTGCTGTGTGGGGTATAAACAGGTTATTTTCCCATGGTTAACTTGGTGGCCTCTGGAACCAGCAAAGCCACTGCTGCCACTGCTCGGAGGCAGGCTGGCTGTCCTTTAGGTACCAAGTCACTTAGGTAAATGATGGCTGCTGCGCTGGACCTCGAGCCTGAGTCAAAACTCCCAGGGCCATTCCCTTCCTTCCTGGTAGATAGAGACTGAATCCTTTCCCTATGGGAAGACTGAGGGCTGGTGTTTTAAGTAAGGTTTGCTTTAGCAGGTTAAAGGCTTTCTGAGCCTCAGTTTCCCGGGTCAGAGGGTGAATTTTAACTGCCTAAATTTCTTTTATGAGGTGCTATAAAGGGCAAGCTATTTTACCACAACCCAGTACCCATAGTCTGCAAAAACTTTTAATGCCCAAAATCCTCTTAGCATTTTATGAGTTTTGGAAAAGGGAAAGGAGGAAATGGGCTTAATCTTTTCCTCACCAGGTGCTGTGGTCCCTTTTGATAAGACTAGATCTACATACTTTATTGAAGTCTGACAGAGCTGAGCTTTAGATTTTGAGATGCTACTTCCTCTCTCAGCTAAGAAACTGAGGAGAGCCTCAGTGCCTCCCTGACTTCCTCCGTTGGGGCACAGAGGAGAGTGTTATTTACATACTGCTAAGTTTCAACTTGAGGGTGAGAAAAATTAAATAGATTTTTGGACAGGGTCTGCTTCAGCAACTTCCTTCTGATGTCAGGGGCTACCTAATAAATCCATTCCTTATTGAATTGGGAGACAGGGAAGTGTGTTTCACTAAGTTCTCTCTCAGCCTTTCCATAAAGGCCATGAAATTTTCATCTGTTTTTTTTTTTTTTTAATCTATCATGGATAACTTAGAGTAATTAAGAGGTTTGGCACTGGTTCTTTGCAAGCCTTTTAATATGCACATCAGAAAGTGTTTCCTTTCCCTTGCAACTATGGGATTACTAGACTCCAATTAGGGTTTTCAAGGGGGCACTGTCTCTCTTCCTATTGGGAATGAAGATGCTGTCTCTTTTTCACCCTCTTTCCCGTTTTGACTGGGTTTCTTTTTTTTTTTTGACTGGCTATAGGGGACATGCTATTTGTCTCTGAATTTTTCTGCTGAAGTTAGGGTTTGGTGTAGGAGTAACATAGCATGTCCCCATGTAAGATCAAACACTTGAATTAGATTTTGGAAAGCCTCTCTATATATCTACTGGGGTCATCGGAGAACTTGCCTAGGTCTCCCCTTTGTTTGTCTAAGTTTTTACAATGAGAAGGGAACTTGAACTCTAGTAGCACCATGTCCATTGGACATTTCTTGCAGGGGCAACAGCAGAATTGGGGGTTGCTCAGAGTGAACTTCAGGGTCTGAGACTTAAAGATTCAAGCTGTACTTGAGGGAAGTGCAGGGTTGAAGACAGGTTGTTACCCATCTAAAAAAAAGAGTAGGAGACAAGGCATCCCTAAGCTTCCTTTTTTTTGGAGTGACCCACGGTAGAGAGAAAGATGAAAAGGTGTCCCCCTTCACTTCTTTCCTCCCATCCTCTGGGTCCCAGTGACCATCATAGGTGCTGCCCATGGATGCAAGCATGGTTTTCACCCATGGATCCAGAAGAGCTATTTGGCGGGAATAGTCACACTTAACTGTTCATAGCCCTAGTCTTCCTCTGGTGCTTCCCCTTTAACTTCCTAATCTTGCATAACCAGTATAGCCACTAGGTCACCCACATAAGGGGAGACAAATTGTATGGGTCCTGGGAAAAACTGTGTAATAGTTGTTGCTGGGAAAGGCCCCCTAATGAAGGGAGGGTTCTGGCTGTACCTCCATATTCCACTATTATGGCCCAGACTACAGTATTCATTCCTAGAGAATAGGCCCGACTGACTTCCAAACATAAAACCCTTCTTTGTTTAAATGCCAACGTAGTTGGACACAGAACAGGTGTCTCAAAAGAACATAAGGATTAAATGGCTGTCATCCCTTTAATGGGGACAGCACTGAGGATAGAATTTGTCTCTCACGGATAGCTTCCTCCAGATATTGAAGGACGAGTTTTTCTGTCTACAAATGGGACATGGAGCCTGGTACCCAGTAGAGGGAATAGGAGGGAAATGAATTGGGAAACTAAAGGTTTTGGACAAAGGGAAAAACCTTTGTTTTTTCCGTGGAGAAAAAATTCCCATTCCAATAGGTGGCGTGGCAGAGATTGGAACACCAAGTATTAGTCTCCAAATGCTCTCCAGACGAAGGTTAGAGAGGGAAGTTTGAGGAGTGATAGGCCATCCCTGCAACGTGCCCCCAGTAAGAAAACATTAGTTCATCTCATAGAGAGGCTGTCTAGTTCTTCTGGCCAGTGCTGGCTTCTCACATGGAAAATAAAACAGCTTAAATGGATGGTTGGCGGATAGTCACTTGGGGAGAAATAACCCCCCATCCAACACCAGTGAGTACTATTATTGGGAAATAAATAGGTCTTAGAATCCCCCCAATTTCAAGAAAATCACAGAGACAGCAAGGTTTTAAATTACATTCTTGATTACTCAGGCACTGGCTGACTTTACCCAGTAAGATTATATCCCCAGGTTGTAGAAACACCCACAACATTGCATACAAAGAAGGGATAGGAGATATAATAGCCATGAAAAGAATGGAAGAAAATGTGATATAAAAGTCTGGAGGTCCTGTTGTCAACACTCAATGGGCAGTCAGGAACTGGAGTTAGTCCAAGGGTCTTCAGGTAACACTGAGGTGTAGCTTCAGCCAGAAACCTTCAGTTGCCCCAGGACCTCCTTCCAGCCCCACACAATGGCCAGGCCCTGTGTGAGAGGAAACTGGATTGGAACAGAGCCAACATTCCCAACACTCAAGGGCAACTGGGGGATTGACAAAGTCCTCTCCAGCAAGTTTGTCCCCTGAATTTTAAGGCTGGCAGCCACACTAATTATATCTAAATGGCTGACAGGGCCCCAGTGTTTTTTCACTCTTGAGAGGAAAAAAAGAAACAGAGGGCAAGAAACTTTGAAAATAAAACTAGAGTTAAGGTTCTGCTCCTACTCACCCTTTTGATGATCCCAGATGAGCCCCCACTAATGAAACAGATCAGGGTCACTGACCTTGTTGTCTAAAGTGTTGTCCAAGCTCATTGTCTCATATACAAGAAAATTAAGAGGCGTGATTACAAAAGATGAGGCTGGGGTGAAAGAAGAAAGCTCTTCAAAGCAGAGATGGGGAGCCAGAGTAAGTTGCCACCTTTACAGTGAATTCAAAGCTTTTATAAGAAACTCCTCTCATCTCTGTAGCTATTTAAGTATCTTCTCTTATCTGAAAAGCTGTCTGCACAACTCCCCTGTGCAGGACCCTGCCTGCTTATCTGTGCAGGTTCAGCCTGAATTTTCCCTAGGCTGCTCAATTTTTGCCTGTAGCTGTACTTTTTCAGGCAGGCTGCTTCTCCAAGGACCACCCTTAGCTATTCACCTAACTGACTTTTCCTTTTCTTCTCCTTCACTGTTGTAACAGAATACCAGAGATGGGTAACTTATAATGAAAATAAATGTATTTCTTATAGTTCTGGAGCTAGTAAGTCCAATATTGAGGGGCCAGCATTTGGTGACCTTCTTGCTACATAACATGACAGAAAAGATCACATGGACAAAAGAATGAGGAAGAGATCAAACTCGCGGCCTCAAGCCCTTTATAATTTGCATTAATCTATTCATGATGGTGGAGAGCTCATGACATAAAAACCTCCCAACACTTGCATTGGGGATTAAGTTTCCAACACATGCTTTTGGGGAACACATTCAAACCATAACATTTTGTCCCTGGCCTCCCAAATCCATGTCCTTTTCACATATACAATATACTCCTTCCACCCAATAACCCCCAAATCTTAATTTATTCCAGCATTAACTCAAAAGTCTGAAGTCCAAAGTCTCATCTGAATAAGATATGGGTGAAACTTAAGACACAATACACCCTGAAGCAAATTCTCCTCTAGCTATTGTCTTGTGAAATCAAAGCAAGATAAGTGCTTCCAAAATATAATTATGGGACAGGCATGGGCCATACATGTCCATTCCAAAAAAGAGAAATGGGGAAAAAGAAAATAACAGACCCTGAGCAAGTCCAAAACCCAACAAGAAAGATAATATTAAATGTGAAAACTTCAAAATAATTTTTTAGTCCATGGGCTGCCTTCTGTACACTTTGGGGTAGGCTGGGCCTGCAATGTCTTGAGCAACCTCAGCCCCATGGCTTTACTGGGCTCAACCAATGCTTCAGCTACCTGAGGTTAAAGTCTCGTTCTGTTACAAACTACAAACTGTTAGGCTCCCTATGTAATGGAAGTTAACACGAGGCCAATCAGATTTCCCAGACAAGGCTTTAATTGTGGGGCTTGAGCTCAAGCGCAAGAGAGAGAGCAGAGGCACAAGGACCTTCTGGCTGGCCCCTTTAAAAAAGTGAGCAGGAATTTTTTTATCAGGCAAAGCATAGGCATTGAAATCAGGAGTGGGTTTGCAGTGGGCATTTCTTCCCCTTGTATACAAGGTTGAACAAAACATGTGAGGGGTGGGGTATGTAGGTCAGCATACCTGGTTGTGATGGCTATCTTAGGCAATGGTCCACTTAGTGGTCTGGATGGTGGCAACAAGGCTATAAATCAGTTGTTCAGCATTCTTTCCTGAGGTAGGACACTCCACAATCTTGGTTATTTCCTAAGGTATGTTCCTGGAATTCTTTGAGCAAAAGGACTATTAGTGGGTATGGCATCAGTGAGGTAGTGGTGTGGGTTTTCTGATCAGTAGGAATGCATGAAAGAATGCCCTAGTGGGGCTGAGTTGAAGCCGGTTCCCATCCCTACTCTGTTTCAACCCTCCCTGAGAAATGTTATCCTGCTTATTTTTAAAGACAAAGGGCTGAAGGTCTCCTCTTCTGAGTCTGCTTCCCGCTAGTCAGGGACATCATCGCTGCCTAATTTTTGAGGTCATAAAAAATCCCTTGCTGACTAATTTAATGTGTTATAGGGGCTTAGCTCCTCCCCATAGGATGCTAGGGGTTGAAATCCTTGCACCACCATCAGCGTGGACTGCTGAGACCTAGAAGACATAAGCTTTAACAGTCTGCACCTCTGTTGAATATAACAAATAATTATTTTAAAAATCAAATAGCACCCAATGATCATTAATAAAATGTTTAAGCCTAGTTTAACAATGCTTATAAAAATAGATCAGATGTCATTTAGAATCTAAGTGAATAGGCTGGAAAACCAGTCTCTTGTTGTCTGAAATATAAGGCAAACAGATTTTTAGTAGAGGTATTTCTATAGAAACAGAAGAAAAACAAATGTTAATGGTGGGCATAATGTATCCAGATGTTAGACTCAATGCATTTTTAGTTACAGAGGAGGAAATCAGTGGCATTCTGGCACATTACTCTCATCTCTACTAGAAGGAATAAGCTTCAGGTTGTGGGGTCTTAGAAAAAAAGTAATAGCAATTCTATTGAGTTTAAGTCAGAAAACTGGAAGGTAATTTTTAAAATATTAGTGTAGAGACTCGTAGCCCAGAAAGAATTTAAGATTCAGTCCAAATTGCAGAAAATCATAAAAACCAATAAACAATGGACAAGGCTGGAATCTAATAACAGGTGTCTTATAAATTATTGTTGTCGCATAATTTTTATCTCTGTAGCCTCTCACTTTTATCAAAGACAAATCATGATAGGACTGATTTGTTTGCAAAATAAATTTCAGTGTTATTATGTATGGCCTTATTAGTTGCATAAAGACTGGCAATAATAATTATTTTCCTTATGGGTTCTCTTCTTAATTGGCTTTGCTAGAACTTTGTTCCATAAAGAATCTTGGATAAGACTTTTTAAGGTCATGAGGTCAGCCACAGATTTATCTGTGCCTGCAAATACTTGAATAAATTGGGTAAATTCTTCTCCTCTCAATGCCTCAAGATAATCTGAGGCTCTTGGACTTGTTAGAAAGTGACATTCTTTACTTACCAAAAGTCAGAAACCCTCTACAGGACCACATAGGCAAGGTATGAGGCCAGTTTTGCAAAGGGACTTTTATTGGCTTTATGAATCAATCACATGTTTTAAAAAGTAGTTTGAAAGCAGGCTACTCCAGTCACACAACCTTGGTAAAATAAACAGTGCTTCCGATTGTTTCCTGTTACCAAAAAAACACAGATTCTTATTGCACTCATACAAGTAACCATATTCCCATAAGTTAAGAATAATCACAAATTTGGGAGAAATCAAGTGGAGAGAAAGGAATATGCTCTAAATTTTGTTTGCAGGAGTATATTTTACTCAACTGTTACAACATATAAATACTTCAAAAAACTGTTTATTTATTCTGGAAAATAAAATAAAAAAGATAAGCTGCATTTCAGGAAAAAAGTGATAAAAATTATTTTAATTTTCTATTAGTTTAGTCCATGCAATTAATTCCTGTTCTGCTTAATGTTTATGAAAACACTAGCTGCCCCAGAGAGTATTGGAAGTTGTTTTCTCTAATCTAATGGCTCGATTTCCAAAGTTATCAGAAATCTGCATTGAAAAGTGCCCATCATAGTCCTATATCTGATTATAAAACTGCCTTTTGAAAAGGATCAAAGTAAAACAACAACTGTGCATGATGAGAGTCTCAGAAAAGCCATGGTTAATAACGCAACTAATAAGGAAATTTGATTATTTTTGTGGCATCCAAAAATTTAACATAATCATAATGAGTTCTGGTAACATATGGAAACATATCAAAATTATCAGGCTTGCACAGTTCTGGAACACATATATAAATAAAAACACATGGATACACATATATCACCACCCCCAAAAAAAGCCAAACTCCACTTTATGCCTGATGATGCTTTTTGTATGATTTTAACATGCTAAATAAGCCACATGTGTCTTTGGACTTCAGGAGACCTAATATCTAAAAGGTTAACAACGTTGAAAGGGAGGCCAAGGCCTTGATTAGCTCAAGCCTGTAATCCCAGCACTTTGGGAGGAGGCGAGGCAGGCGGATCACGAGGTCAGGAGGTCAGAGACCATCCTGGCTAACCGCGATTGAAACCCGTCTTTACTAAAAAATACAAAAACCCGGGAGGGTGGCGGCGCCTGTGGTCCCAGCTACTCCGGGAGGCTGAGGCAGGAGAATGGGGCGTGAAGCCCAGGAGGTGGGCTTGCAGTGAGCTGAGATCGGCCACTGCACTCAGCCCTGGAGCCCTGAAGCGGAACTCTGTCTCAAAAACCAACGTTGAAAGGGCTATATTTACAATATTATTTTGGAAAGCTTGTCAAATATTAAAACACTTGATATTGGCTGCTCTGCCTAAGGAGTAGCCATTCTTTATTCCTCTACTTTCTTAATAAACTTGCTTTCATTTTACTTTACGGACTCACTCTGAATTATTTCTTGCAAAAAATCCAAGAACCCTCTCTTGGGGTCTGGATTGGATTCCTTTTCCAGTAACATCTTTCTGGCAAATCCTGAAGGGACTATACTGAAGAGACCCCTGACCCAAAGGAAAATCATCTGCACACAACACCAATTGGCCAAGTTTGGGTAAGTGGGTGCATTTACATGGGTAAAGAATGGGATTGAGTTAGACACCCAACTTAGGGGAGTTAGAGTCTCTCCTAGGACAGATGGGGTTAAAGGCCCATCTTGATAAAAGGCAAGGACGCTTTACCGAACCTGGGATCAAGGCCTAACTTAGGAAGGTTAGAGTCCTTCCTAGGATTTAGGGAGTTGGAGGCCCCTCTCAGTAAATTCCCTCTCAGCTAAGAACAGGTTTGGCACTACAGGATGTTAACTGCTATTCTCTTTGGATTAATCTCTCTTGCATTCTTTGCTGACGGCTATGGGTGACAGGATTAGGCATGTACAGGATTGTGGGACATGGGGTGCTTTTTCCACCCTAAAGGGGAAAGTTGAGAGCTGATGGGACTGCTGGAAAAGATTCCTTTGTTACCAACAAGCGGCCACCTGAGCTTTTGAATCAGTGTTGCTGCAATGGGGTGGGGGGTCTTTCTCTGGCCTCCTGAGCTCTTCGCCTTCCCCACCCCACCACAGGCAATGTTTTTCTCCTTTCCCTTTCCTTTCTTTCTTTGTGTAAACTGTTGAATGAATAGTAAAAATCACTGTCTACATCTGTCAGAAAGAGGAGTTCCTTAGGATAGAAGCTGGGCTTGGGATCCCATAAGCCTGCTCTTCAAGATGGCCCAGCAAACTGATCAGTTATGTCCTTGGGACCTTGACCTTGTAACCACGTGGTGGTACTTTCTCTTAGTCTCCACCTTCCAGGGGACAGAAATGTTGGGATTCATGTCATATCTCTAAAAATTATCTTGAGCATTTAAAACCTTTTGCAAGCTCAAAATTGGCTGCTCTAGACTCCCTCTGGGAAGAGCAAGGAAACCAACCCAATGCTGTAGCTCAGCAGCTAAAGCTTTGCCATTTTACAACGGTGACCCGGGTTCACTTCCCAGCTTAAATAATAAGTCCTTCCTGCTGGTTTGGTACCTGCATGACTCATACCATTTGTTGATTATCTTCCCCTCCATGAACTATCTTGAATTTTCCTTTCTCTGAGCCAGAAATATTTGCTATGTGGCCTAAATTCAGGTAATAAGAGATTTAAAAGAATTTTTTAGAGTGCTATAGTTAAAAGTCAGCTTAATTAAAAGTGGATATTCAAGCTCTAACAGCTTGGGATTCATTGGGAAAATCAGAGGAGGCACCAAAGACCGTTTTGGGAAAAACCTCTGTTTTCCTCATGAAACCCCAGGAATTGGAAGTGGATAGATCCTTCTCAAAATCTAAGGCTCTGTTCTGTTTTGCATTGCATTATCTTATGGTTTTGACTTTTGGGGGTATCAGAAATTACTTCACATTATGAGAGAGATTTGGTGTGTAATAAATAGGTAGGGAATATACTTTTAGGGATGGCTAATGTCAGTTATCGGGGGATACTCATATCTTTGCATGTTTGGATCAGAGAAGCATGCTCTTGGCCACCTGGAAAGTATGAAAATATCCCCACCTCCCACTGAGAGATAAGACTTTCATGGGAGATGGGCTGATTCCCTCCTTTGGGGTTCCATGATCTGATATAAAAATCAAACCCTTAATTTTTGGGAATCTCGTTTTTGCCTTCCAGTTGTGCCTGTTTATTAGGCCATAAAAGCTACATACTTTCCTGGCCCTGTTCCTCCAAGGGCTCCATCCTGAAGCCAGTAATCTAATTAAGAAACTGGCTGTATTAATCTGTTTTCATGCTGCTGATAAAGAAATACCTGAGACTAGGAAGAAAAAGAGTTTTAATTGGACTTACAGTTCCACATGGCTAGGGAGGCCTCAGGATCATGGCAGGAGGCAAAAGGCACTTATATGGTGGCAGCAAGAGAAAAATGAGGAAAAAGCAAAAGCAGAAACCCCTAATAAACCCATCAGATCTGGTGAGACTTAATCCACCATCACAAAAATAGCACGGGAAAGACTGACCCCCATGATTCAATTACTTCTTACTGGGTCTGTTCCACAGCACATGGGAATTCTGGGAGATGCAATTCAAGTTGAGATTTGGGTGGAGACACAACCAAACCATATCACTGGCAAATGAAAAATCTTTCCAGTACTGTATCTTTTGTCTGTCTGTGTATTTATATGTGTTGTATATGTGATGTCTATATATGAGAGAACTTTGATTAGTTGGCTTAAAAATAATGAGAGCTTAAATCAAACATTTTTTCAGAAAAGTAAAAACTGTAATGTCTTTTAGGTCATGTGACTTTAGTAATCTTTGGGAAATTAAAACAGCTTTAAAGATTATTGGTAAAATAAAGGCATTTTGTCTAAATTAGGCAGGTACTAAATGCTTTAAAAGTCATAAATTGCTTGACTTTTGAAAATTATTCAATTTACCTATCTAGGAGCCATTAGATTCTAGATAAGGCCTGGGGACATGTGGAGTTAGCTATGCCCCATAGCTATGAAAAGAAGGTTAATAAAGAAAAGATATTTTATACAAGAAATGATCTTGTATGGCAAATTCTTGATTTAAAGTAAAATGATTCATTGTTTAAAAAGAGGGATGTTTAGGACAAGTCAGAAAGTCCAAGCATGTCTTTTTAAGTCATGAAAGGATTCGTGAAAGGAAATTTATGCAAGAAATGTACAATGTAAATGTTATTAGGCCTCTTACATGTTCCATAAAATGCCACTATGACTCGTAACTGTATAACTTACCTGCTTTACAGTGAGGCAGAGCCTGAGGACATGTGAAGTTAACTCTCTAGGCATTTCGGAAAGAGTCAGTTATCTGCACTTCTCTCTGATGTCCTAGGCTCCACACCTAGTACATAATTAACATTGCTTACTTATCAGGTTTTTCACCAAAAACAAAAGTTTCTAAGAGTTAACATTGTAACATGTAATTGAGACTACTGGAGGAACAGTTTTATATGCAAGGTATGTAAGGAAAGTGAAATGTGTTTTTGGTAAAAGATTATAAGAAGGCATGGGAATTTGGATTTATTTTGCCCAGTTTAAAGGTTTTAAGTGAGACAGAAAAATCTAAAGGTTTGAACAAGTTGTGAAAGGTTTATAAATAATTAATTGTAAAATAACTTCTGTGTGTGAATATATTGGCTAATGTTAAAGGTGTATTATTCAGTTTTTCTGTAAATTGAACATTAAAATAAAAGCACAATAGGTTTTTCTTAGAGCACTGATCTGCTCTTTAACAAAAATTGTAAGGGATTATAAAAGGTTTATGAAAATCTTACCTTATGGTCAAACTGATTAAGATTGTTTAGATTTGTCTATAAGTTTTAATAAGAATTGGGATTGAAATTAATATTACACTAATATAATGGTGAAATTTGTCTTAGTTGGTATAAAAATCATACAGGAAACATTGTCAAATATGAAATAGTGTTTGGCTTTCTTTGGGCTATATTTGTGTAAATATGTTATTGGTATGTGTCCTAAAATTATGGGAAACTCATATAATTGTGATATAACTTAGTGTATGTTATTAATAGTTGTAATTGTCATGTAAAGTTGTTGTATGCCACAGAAGTAACCTACATTTCCTTATCAATTGTGGCTTTAATACTGGCCGTCCTAATTAAGACTTTTTGTCATTCAGATAATTTTTGCCTTGTTTTGATCCCCTTTAAAAGCTGGGTTTATAATCAGCTACAGGACTTTCACAGGTGTTCTTAAATGCAGGTTTCTAATAACTATGGAGACTGTGACATTGGAGTAGAGGAAAACCTTTCAAGACTTATGGAGAGCTGAAATGTTTGTGAATATCAAACAGGACAAGAGTTAACTACATGGACTGAACTAATAGAAGACTAAAGTAATCTTTTTTACTTTTTTGCTTAAAATGTGGCTTATTCTTTGCTTTATTTTTCAGAGTCAAGAAAACTTTACTTTTGAGCTATTGAAAGCTTTCAACAATTGACTAAATTATACTCCTGTGAACAAAAATTGGAGCATATTTGTTTCTCTCTACCTGATTTCCCCAGAATTTGGAGAGTATTTGTGAGTATTCTTAACTTATAGTTAAGGCAATATAGTTATTTTCATAGGTATAATAGGAATTTTTTTGGGGGGGGGCACAGGATGCAATTGGAAAAATTGGTTATTTTATCAAGGCTTTGACTGGAATGGCATGCTTTCCTTTAAGAAATGAAACTTGGCCGGGCGTGGTGGCTCACACCTGTAATCCCAGCACTTTGGGAGGCCAGGGTGGTTAGATCTCAAGGTCAGGAGATTCAGACCATCTGGCTAACATGGTGAAACCCCGTGTCTACTAAAATTACAAAAAAAATTAACCATGTGTGGTGGCAGGCGCCTGTAGTCCCAGCTACTTAGGAGGCTGAGGCAGGAGAATGGTGTGAATCTGGGAAGCAGAGCTTGCAGCGAGCCAAGATCACACCACTGCACTCCAGCCTGGGTGACACAGTGAGACTCTGATTAAAAGAAAAATCAAACTTGATTTATAGAGCCAATAAAAGCCCTTTGTGAAAATGACTCATACCTTGTCTATGCAATTCCTGTTCAGGGTTCCTGACCTGTGGTAAGTAAAGAGTGTTACTTTCTGACAGGCCAAGGAGGCCCAGGTTATCTTGGGACCTCAAAAGGAGAGGAATTTACTCAACTCACAGAGATTTTATGGAACAAATCTACAGCTGGGCTTGGCTTTGAAAAGGTCTTATCTGGATAGTTCCATCAAAGCCAATTTAAAAAGCTTATATGTAAAATAATTATTCTTGCTGCACTCCATACAAAAAATCAGGCCAAGTATAATAAAGTAAATCAGTCTTACCATGATTTGTCTTTAGTAAAAGTGGGGGACTGGAGAGAGGAAAAAAATAATGTTTCAAAAACTAGGGTACACCCGTTATTAGATTCTAGTCTCATCAGTTATTTTTAAGACTTTTTCTGCAATTTAGGCTGACTGCTTGTGTCTGTAAATCAACTGGTGATCTCCGACTATAGCTCAGAAGAAACAAGAGTGATGAGTAATGTAAAAAAAAGAAAGAAAGAAAATTGAATCAACATTCCAGTTCTGGGCGCACATTGGAATCAGCTGATGACCCCATGTCAGCTTGGTTCCAACCCCATGTCTGCTTGGTTCCAACGGTTGCTGAGTTCATGGAAAACCTTATTTCGTTTACTTGGGAAAATTTTACTTATTTTGCTTTACTATTGTGAAATATATTGCGTTTGTACTCTGTGTAGAAATGCAAGATAAGCTTACCGAATGTTTTCTTAAATTGAACAATTACTAATCTTCCAGTTATTACCTATTGTCAGAACTCAGATTTATGAAGGTCCCTCACCATACTGATGCTTTCTGACTGAGCTCCTTTCTATCCCAAATACAAGAGACCCTAACAGTTAGTCAGAAATAGCATCACCCCTATTCAGCCTGAAGAAGTTACAGAAGATGAATCTTTGTCCATCTACCATCCCTAGGATTAAGGGTTCTCTTAAAAAAGGGAGGGAGGAAATATTAGAGGCCTTTGAACTGGAGTGCCCCTATCTTGATAAGGAACTGGGTAAGATAAGGCTAGACCTCTTGGGCTGTGTTCTCAGTAAGTTTGGCATTCTAAATCACAGGATGAGATAGAAGGTTGGCAGAAGATACAGGTCATAAAGACCTTGCTGAGAAAACAGGCTGCAGTAAAGAAGCCAGCTAAAACCCACCAAAACCAAGATGGTGATGACAGTCTAACCTCTGGTTGTCCTCACTGCTCATGATGTGCTAGTTATAATGCATTAGCATGCTAAAAGACACTCCCACCAGTGCCAAAACAGTTTACAGATGCCATAGCAATGTCAGGAAGTTGCCCTATATGATCTAAAAGGGGAGGAACTCTCAGTTCCAGGAATCACCTGCCCATTTCCCAGAAAACTCATGAATAGTATACCCTTTATTTAGCATATAATCAAGAAATAACTGAGACCAGCCTGAAAAACATGATGAAACTTCGTCTCTACTAAAAAAATACAAAAACTAACCAGGAGTGGTGGCTGGCACCTTTAATCCCAGCTACTTGGAAGGCTGAGGCAGGAGAATCACTTGAACCTGGAAGGTGGAGGTTGCAGTGAGCCAAGATCACACCACTGCACTCCAGCCTGGGTAACAAGAGCAAAACTCCATCTTGAAAAAAGAAATAACCATGAAAATGGCAGGCTGCTGCTTTACCTATGGAATACCCATTCTTTATTCCTTTACTTTCTTAATAAACTTGCTTTCACTTTAAAAAAAAAAAAACAAAACTTGATATCAAAAATATTAGATCACAGATCATTCATTCAGCCTAAATTATTACTCAAAACTTTTCAAAAAGGCTAAAACCTTTTAAAATAACAGCACCCAATAAAGACAACATGAGGCCAACTGAATCTGTCTGTTCTTTCTCCCCTCTTTTTCCCTTTGCTTCTGCAGTTTACTCTAAAGGCAAACAGAAATGTTTCACTATTTTTTAACATTATATTAAAAAGAAATAAATCTATTCAATTTAATTAGTTTGATCATAAGGTAAGACTTTTGTAAGCCCTTTATAATTTTTTTATTAAAAAGCCAATTAATACTCTATAAAAATGCTGTTATTTAGGCAGAGAGGCCCAGATTCTGGGTCTGCATCAGTGTACTTTTTACATTAATGTGACGTCCATAGAAAAACTAAATTATCCCCTTTATATTTTGGCCAACTTGCTCATATACAGGACTTCATTTCTAAGATCAATATTTTATAGTTTTTTTTATACACTCTGTTCCCCAGGATGGAGTGCAGTGGCATGATCTCAGCTCACTGCAACCTCTGCCTCCCAGGTTTAAATGATTCCCCTGTCTCAGCCTCCTGGGATTACAGGTGCCCACCACCACGCCTGGATAATTTTTATATTTTTAGTAGAGATGGGGTTTCACCACCGTGGTCAGGCTGGTTTCGAACTCCTGACCTCAGGTGCTCTGCCCACCTTGGCCTTCCAAAGTGCTGGGTTTATAGCATGAGCCACCGTGCCCAGCCTTAAATCTTAAATTTAATCTTATCTCTATTTTCAAATTGTATTTTAGGTCTGGGGCACATATGCAGGTTTTTATGTAGAAAAATTGCATGTTGTGGGGTTTGGTGTACAGATTATTTTATCACCCAGGTAATAAACATGATACTAGGTAGTTTTTTGATCCTTACCCTCCTCCCATCCTCAAGTAGATCCTTGTGTCTGTCGTTCCCTTCTTTGTGTCCGTATGTACTCAATGCTTAGCTTCCACTTACAAATGAGAACTTAACATCTCCAAACTAGACAAAATTCATTCTCTTTAAAAACTCACACTCTTATGCCTCTTTATAATATTTTACAAAAAGCACATAACTCTTATTTTTAGTGAGAAACATAGGAGGGAAATTATTTTAGTTATATGTCAGGTGCAGAGCGTAGAACACAGGAAAGAACTGCAGATAATAGTTGACTCTTTTCAGCACAGCTAGTGGACATGGCTAACTCCATATGTACCCAGGCCTTACCTGGAATCTAGTCACCCTAATATAACCAAGTTGAACAATTATCAAAAGCCATAAAAGCAGTTTATAAACATAAAGCATCTGGCAAAGACAATATCTGATCTGCCTAATTTAAACCAGATGTCTAAATTTTGAAGACTTGTTATTTATTTTACCAATAATCTTTAAAACTGTCTTTATTTACCAAAGATTACTAAAGTCATGTGAACTAAAGGCACTAGTTTCCATTTTTCTGAGAAAATATTTTATTTAAGTGCTTATTTTTCTTTAAGTCATTAATTTTATATAAATATTCCACATACAACACATGTAAATAGACAGAAGCAGAACTAGTAGAATTATAATTTTTTTTTTTTACTTTCCAGTGTTTAAGTTTCTATTTTCCATTTTAGACCATCAGTCTCTTGATTACCTGTTCCTTGCTGTAAACAATTGTCAGCTAGAAAACTTTAAATTTGTATTTCTAAATGAAAACTTTTAGGTAAAACAGGACAGAGGATTTATATTTTACCCTAACTAAGAAAAACTTGTGTGAGTGAAAGTTCAGCTAAGATGTCCAGGAAAAGCAGACATTCTAATACATGAAGATTCCCTTAAACATGTAAATGTTTTCATTGTATTATTGGCTTTAGGGCAGAGCCTTTCAAGGAACAGGGCCAAGAAAGCATGCAGTTTGTAGGGCCTCATAGGCCAGCACAGCTGAAAGGCAAAACGGTTCCCCAGGAATTAAGGATCTGATTTTTACACCAAATCCTGGGTCCCCCAAAAGAGGGAAATGCTACGGGACAAGACAGTGCAATGCTTCCACAATGTATATCATCTCAAAGACATTTCTCCAAGGCTGGTGGGCAACCCAAAGTCAATCAGCCCATCCCCCCATTTCATGCCTTAAAGGGTGCCCAAGTGCATGCTTTTCTCATTTAAATGTGTGAAGAAGGAATTATTAGCCTGTAATAACCACACACTGTAAGCAACTGCCATGAGCCATTCCTAGAAGTATATCTTCTACCTATATATCAAGACTAAAACTTCTTTCATAATGAAAAGTCATTTCTGATGCTCCCCAAAGTCAAAAAAGTTCAGTATCGATGAAAAACAGAGCAGGGCCTTCAATTTTGAGAGGGATCTGTCCACTTAAAATTCTTGGGGTTCCATGAGGAAAGCAGAGGTTTCTCCAAAAACAGGGTCTATGGCACCACCCCTCTTATTCCTAAGGTCGCCAGGCTGTCAGAAAATACCTGAGGTCCTTTTGTGTGGGCATTGAGGATGGCAAGAAAACAGACAGAAATCAATGGAGAAATTATTCAGCTGACTGAGAAGAAAAAAAAAAATTTTTCTCCAGAAACAATATTCAATAAGAGAAAAAAGCATAAAGTTCTTTTAAATATATATATATAACTTGGATATCTTTCTTAAATTAAGCTGGCTTTCAACTATAGAGCTCAAAAAAAAAAAAAAAAAAAAAAAACTTTTAAATTGCCCATTACCAAATTCTAGCTAGGGCAAATAGCTGACAGCTGACACCTCTGGCTTTTAAACTGCTTCATGCTCAGATATTCTCCCCAATGAAACCAATAAGCCTTAACTATGATTAGGACATAACCACAGACACATGAGGTTTTTCCAAAGACAGAGCAATGGTTCTCGCAAGATTTATAATCACTGTTAATGTAGCTCAGAAAAAAAAAGTATTAAGACAGTAAATTAGAAGCAGTCCATGGAGGGAACATGAATCAATAAATGGCAAAAGTCCTACATGCATCAAACCAGAAAGAATTCGGTTCCCAAGCCAGGAATTGAACCCAGGATGCCATCATGAAAAGGCAAAACCTTAGCTTCTGAGCTACAGCAGGAAGCAGTTGCTGGTACCTTTCCCAGAAGGAGTAAGAATAGTCATTTCTGAGCCTGCAAAGAATTTTTAACTGCTTGAGAGAATTCTTAAGGCTGGCCATGACATTATCATGTGTTCTTCCAGACAGGACGTCCGATGTCAACCTGAAAATTCCCACCCTCCAGATGGCCGAGACCAAGAAAGAGGACCTCAACATGGTCACAAAGTCAATTTCTCAAGGACATAAAACAAGACAGAAGGGAAACCTTACCGGTTTTTGTTTCTGGGACCTGAAGCAAAGTTTGAAACTAATCAGACTGCTGGGCCAGCTTGAACAGCAGGCTTACAAGGTCCTAGGCCCACGTTCTATCCTGTGGTACCCCTTTCCATGACAAAACAACACAGAAACACAATAGCATAGCACAAAGCACACCGGATTTGCTACAGCCTCACAGTTTGGCTCACGGTTTTGTTTTGTTTTTTAACCATTAATTAAAATCTTGCTGAGGAGACAAACAATGTTTTTTACTATTCACTTAACTGGCTTGCACAGAGAAAGGCCAGAAGCCTGGCTGGTAAGAAATTCTTACTGTTTTGCCGGCATTCCAGGATTCCAGGTTCCCTTTCTCTGCAGCTTCCAGAAAAGTAGAGCGGCTTTTGATGATCCTGCTCACTGCACCATAGCTGTGGGGGCCAAGCTGTGTTACAAAGGAAAATCATCTTTCTCTGTTTTAAGGAACCATAGGCAAAAGTCTCTCATTTTTGCAAGATGCTGTCCAATGGGTTGCATGGACACACACACAAAAAAAGGGGGGGGGCGGGCACGGTGGCTCAAGCCTGTAATCCCAGCACTTTGGGAGGCCGAGACGGGCAGATCACAAGGTCAGGAGATCAAGACCATCCTGGCTAACACGGTAAAACCCCGTCTCTATTAAAAAATACGAAAAACTAGCCGGAGGAGGTGGCGACGCCTGTAGTCCCAGCTACTCGGGAGGCTGAGGCAGGAGAATGGCGTAAACCCGGGAGGCGGAGCTTGTAGTGAGCGAGATCCAGCCGCTGCACTGCAGACTTGGCGACAGAGCAAGACTCCCTCTCAAAAAAAAAAAAAAAAGGGTGTCAAATTCAACACACAAAAGGAAAAGCAGATCAGGACGTGAGCGATGCAGACTTCAAACCCTGTCAAATGCTGTCAAGTTCTCTCCTCACAAAGACAGCACAGAGTCAGTAGGCTTACAGGCTGGAACAGACAGATGACAGAGCAGCCCACGGACTTCCCTTCTCCACAAAGTGTGGCAAAGGGAGGAAAAGAACTCAGAAGACTTAAAGAAGATTGCAGAGTTCAAGCCAGGGTGCCAGACAGCTTCCTCTCAACTGAACCAACTGGCCGTTTCAATCCCTCCTGCACGATGTCTATTGAGACAGAGCCAACTGTTTCAACCCGTCCCACACGGGGACTTTTCAGGTCAAGCCGACGAAGTTAATGCAAAGCAAAGAAGAAAGGGAAGCTGGAAGAAGAAGGAAAAAGACACAACAAATTGGGGACAGGAGGGGAGGGAAAGTGTTGTCTCCAGGGTTGGCAAGGAGTCTCCAGGAAGCTGGAGAAAATCTCACCAGTTGCCACAACGCTGAATCAAATGTTTTGCCAGCATTCCAGGCATCCACTTCTCAGCGCGAAGGGGTCATGTCTGGACATCCCACTGGCTCATGAACCTCCCTCTCCAGGGAGGAACTGCTCCTCACATCCCATGGTCTGGCTGCAGTCACCAGAGAATCACCCACATAATGGAAATTAACATGGGGCCACACAGGTTTCTCAGACAAGGTTTTCATTTCTGGGCTTGTATTCCAGTGCAAGGGAGACAGTGGAGGTGCAAGGATCCTTTAGCTGGCCCTCCAAAAAGAGACAGTATAGAATTTTTAGTAGGCAAAGCATGGGAATTGACATCAGGGGTAGGGTATGGAGGCTGGGTCAGGCACCGCACGTGAGGAGTAGGGTACACAGGTCAGGATATCTGGTTGCGATGCTTGTCTTAACCAGCTGGTTTGGTCAATAGCAGCAAGGCTGTAAATCAATTGTTCACCATTCCTTCCCAAGGTGGGACACTCAACAACCTTGGTTCAATATTTCGGATCTCCTAAGGCCAGGTCCTGGAATTAAGTAAAGGGACTATTCACAGATATGGAATCAATGAGGTGGTGGTGTGGGTTTTGTGATCAGTGAGAATGCATGAAAGAATGCTCCAGCGGGGATGAACTGAAGCCGAACCCCATCCCTGCTCTGTCTCAATTCCTGTGTGTCTTCCAGGTTGGCATGGCACACTGGTAGTTCAACAGTCCTGGGGTCTCAGTGGCAGCCCCACCCCTGTGGCTACACAAGGCATTGCCCTAATGGGGGACTCTCTGTGGTGGCTTTGCCCAGTGGAAGGTTTCTGCCCCCAAGTTTTCCATAGCATCCTTTGAAATCTACCAGTCAAGCAAAGTGTGGCATGGTTGTTTTTTTTTTCCTCTTAGAGTAAAATGAGAGAAGGGAGAAATTATTTAAAGACAGAATTTACAATTAATAGGGAATCAGAATGGAAAGATGAAAACCCTAAGCTTGGCTATCGGGGGAACCCCACCCCCAATGTTTAACACAGGTTCTTTTCTATTTCCTAGGTGTCTCGGCTGGGTTGAAAAATCAAGGGAAAGAGCACAAGAGAGAGAAATTTAAAGCTGGGTGTCTGGGGGAGACATCACATGTCGGCAGGATCCGTGGTGTTCCCCGAGCCATAAAACCAGCAAGTTTTTATTAGCGATTTTCAAAAGGGGAGGGAATGCACGAATAGGGTGTGGGTCACAGAGATCACATGCTTCACAAGGTAATAAAATATCACAAAGCAAGTGGAGGCAGGGGAGATCACAGGACCACAGGATGGGGGGGGGAAATTAAAATTGCTAATGAAGTTTCGGGCACACATTGTCGTTGATAACATCTTATCAGGAAACAGGGTTTGAGAACAGACAACCTGTCTGACCAAAATTTATTAGGCGGGAATTTTCCTCGTCCTAATAAGCCTGGGAACCCTACAGGAGACCAGGGCTTATTTCATCCCTTCGGCTTCGACCATAAAAGACAGCATGCCTTAAAGGGGCCGTCTATAAGCCTACCTTCAGGGCGCATTCTCTTTCTCAGGGATGTTCCTTGCTAAGAAAAATAATTCAACGATATTTCTCCTATTTGTTTTTGAAAGAGGAGAAATATAGCTCTGTTCCGTCCGGCTCACCGGTGGCCAGTTCAAGGCTACCTCCCTTGTTCCCTGAACATCGCTGTTAGCCTGTTCTTTTTTTAAGATGCCCAGATTTCATATTGTTCAAACACACAAGCTCTACAAACAATTTGTGCAGTTGACACAATCACAGGGTCCTGAAGCGACATTCATCCTCCTCAGCTTATGAAGATGACAGGATTAAGAGACTGAAGTAAAGACAGGCATAGGAAATCACAAGGATATTGATTGGGGAAGTGATAAGTGTCCATGAAATCTTCACAATTTATGTTCAGAGATTACAGTAAAGACAGACATAAGAAATTATTAAAGTATTAATTTGGGGAACTAATAAATGTCCATGAAATCTTCACAATTTATGTTCTTCTGCTGCGGCTTCAGCCAGTCCCTCCGTTCAGGGTCCCTGACTTCCCGCAACACTTGGCCATGTAAAGAATAAAGAAGTATGTTCAGGAGAGAATGCTAATGGTGTGGCAAAGTGACCATTTCCTAAAGAGATTAATATGGATAAAAGAAAGCCAGGTTCTAGTCATCAAGCAATTGGAAAATGAGCTTGAAGGTAGTTCAGAAAAATCTTAGAGGCAAGCTGGGACCTGGAGGCCACTAGGGAGCCACAGCTCTTGGGTGCTGCACACCTCTAGAATTAGCACCACGTGCATGCTGCAGAGTTTACTGCTCCTACTTTAGGAAGCAGTAGGTTGAGCAGAACTCAAGCCCAGTTGAGCCAAGGCTGGGGTGACCAAAGAGTGCTGCACCAGAATGTGGGGAGCAGAGTCTTGAGGTAGCCCAGGGTAGCCAATTCTGAGATCTTGTATATGCCTCTTTTTGCAAATGTAGCCCTCAAGGTCCTAGCTTGCCAGAAATCCTATTTCTCCAAAGTTCTGCCTTCCAGAAAGTCCTAGGATATGAACAAAATTATGACAAGTTCTTTGCAACCATTTAACAAGAATGGCCTTTAACTCCAGCTTCCAATGCCTTGTTCCTCAGTTCCATCTAATACTTTGTCAGAATAGCTTTTACTGTTTATATTTTGACCAGCATTCTAATTATTATCACTCAAGTGATACCTAAGAAATTCCAGATTTTGGCCGGGCGCAGTGGCCCATGCCTGTAATCCCAGCACTTTGTGAGGCCAAGGCAGGCAGATCACCTGAGGTCAGGAGTTTGAGACCAGCCTGGCCAACATGGTGAAACCCCATCTCCACTACTAATAAAAAAGTCTCCAGTTGTGGTGGTGTGTGCCTGTGATCCCAGCTACTTAGGAGGCTGAGGCAGAAGAATCGCTGGAACCTGGGAGGCAGAGGTTGCCATGAGCTGAGATAGTACCACTACACTCTAGCCTGGGTGACAGAGGGAGACTCTGTCTCAAAAAAAAAAAAAAAAAAAAAAATCCAGATTTTCCCTCCAGTTCTCTTTTTCTGAGCCCTCAACAAAATGGGTCCCTAATGCTCTGTTCATAGTGATAAAGGCTTTTTCTAGCCTATTTCTCCAAATTCTTTCAGCCTCTGCCCATTATCCAGTTCCAAAGTCACTTCCACATTTTCAGGTGTTTGTTGCATCAACACCCCCACTTATTGGCATCAATTTTTTGTCTTATTCCATTTTGTGCTGCTAAGTCAGAATACCACAAACTGAGTAATTTATAAACAATTGAAGTTTATTTGACTCATAGTTCTGGAGGCCAGAAAGTTCAGGGGGCTGGCATCTGGTGAGGGCCTTCTGGCTGTACCATAATGTCTCTCACATGGTGAGAGAGATCAAACTTTGATCTCTCTCAAAAAGAGCCTCAAGCTCTTTTATAATCCACATTTACCCATTCATAAGAGTGGAACCCTCATGACCTAAATACTTCCCATTAAGCCTCACCTCCCAAAACTTTTGCATTTGGAATTAAGTTTCCCTCACATTCTTTCTTAGAGGACACATTTAATCCATACAAATAACTAAGAAATACTGACCCCTAAAATAGGTCTTTGCCAAACACAGGCTGTGACCAGAAACATACCAGAATGCCCAGCCATGGAAACTGTGGCTTCAGTGACCTGTCATTCAGCAGGTGGCCAACTGAGCCAGTATCTAGCTCCCAAAGTTTAGCCAATTAGTAAAGTTCATCATTAATATTGCAACAACTAGAAAACTTGGGCAAAAAACAATGTGGCAAACACCAGAAAGCACAGAAATAAGCAACAAGGCTAAAGCACAAGATTGCCATAGGTGGAAGTTCTGTACCAAGCCTCTTTGACGGTGGGCTGGAATTGATTGACAAGCCAAGTGAAGTCCCTCCCCACAGCCATGCAAGATTCCGTGGTCATGGCCTAGCCATCCTGTTTGAGATGCCAACTGCTTTTTAAGATTAAATCGTTGTTTTGATGGCAGGACGCAACACAATGACACTCAAATAGAAGAGAATTAGAAGTTTTTGTTATATACAGCTCCAAAGGAGAGGAGATTGCCAGGTAGAGTGAAACAGGGGATTGCATCAGAAGACAGAGTAAGGTATCAGCAACCTGGAACTGTAGGGGGAATCTTATATGGCAAGTAGGGTGGGGTTAGCTAGGTTTTGTGAACTCCTTATGGATTGTCTAATTTGAATACCCTTTTAGGCCCCAGGGTATAGGAGGTGCCCGTGGATGTCTGGTACTTGAGTCTGGTGCAATTAAGGCTGATGCATGATCGTCCTGAGTGTGAGATTCTAATAAGGAAAGTGGTTGGGGTATGGATTTACGGAACTGTTTAAGAAGAGGAACTGACCAGCCTCTAGAAAGAACCTCAAAATTGAGTGAAGATTAAAAACAGGCAAACAAATGAAAACCCCACTATATAACAGATATTCTGTCCTAGCTAACTCGATGACACAGGATGAACCTCTCACCCAAAATTTGGTTTGGATATCCAAATTGACAAGACACACACAACTCAAGAGGGTATAAATATGTTTATGGCTCACATAATGAAGATTTCTGGGGAAAGCAAGGCAGCTCCAAAGCAGGTCCAAAAATGGCTTAAGAGAATGGAAAAAGAAAATGGACTTGTAGTTTGAAGGTAGTAAGGAGTGTGGCTGGGATGAGGATTCCAATGCATGGTTTTAATTTCCTCCACCTGTACCAAAGGAAGGAGTATCCAAATTTTCTTATCATATTGCCTATATGTGAGGCACAAAAGGAAGCGTGAGCTATGGAACTTGAAAGCTGTCAGAAGTCAGATATCAAAAATGAACGACGTCTTTTAGACACATAGCTTGAACTACAGAATATGACTGAACTATGATGCAAGATAAACACCTGACTTCAGTCGTCCAAGATTAAACAAAGTATCTCCTTTAAGGTATTTCAGGCCCACATCAACTATAGCTTCTAGAGGCCATAGCTTTCTACCAATCTTTCATCTGTTGCAAAAAAGTAATTGAGAGATTGAGAAGCTACATAGGGACTGCAAGATAGCAAGCAAGGCCTTCTGGAATATAAGCTTTTAGGTGTTAAAGCTGTATTTTAGCTCTTAGGTCTGAAATCGCATTTATTAGTGTACTTAGGCAAATGTGATGTTGAATATGAATTAATATTACATTTTTATATCTGTGGTTACTGTAGTTTTTATTCTTTATCCTTTCTAATAAGTTTCATAGATTTTTACAAAACCAGTTATCAATTTTGACATTATTGACAGGAAATGAATAATAAGCAAGTTTCTTCTATTTGAATTTTACAATCTTTTTAAAAAAAAATTGTTTTCTGCCTGGGTGTGGTGGCTCACGCCTGTAATCCCAGCACTTTGGGAGGCCAGGCAGGCAGATCATGAGGTCAGGAGACTGAGACAATCCTGGGAAATACAGTAAAACCCTGTCTCTACTAAAAACACAAAAAATTAGCCAGGCGTGGTGGCGGGTGTCTGTAGTCCCAGCTACTCAGGATGCTGAGGCAGGAGAACGGTGTGAACCCGGGAGGCGGAACTTGCCATGAGCTGAGATCGCACTACTGTACTCCAGCCTGGGCGACAGAGAGAGATTCTGTCTCAAAAACAACAACAACAACAACAACAACAACAACAAAAACAAACAAACAAAAAAACTGTTTTCTACTACTATATCCTCAACACAGGTCACTTCTGATATCAGATATGTGGGGATCTTTCCCCATATACCAAGAAATTCTCTAGCAAACTCACAGAAGCCAGGAAAACAGTTTACTTATTATTGCCAGCTTATTACTTATTTTTCTTTCTTTTTTTTTGCTGGATGGGTCATCACATAGGCATGATCAATTATTAACTCAATTTCAAGCCCAATTAGTCATTAACAGTCAGTCCAGTTCATCATACAGTGTGACCAGAATGTTTCCTAGAGGGAAACCCACTCAAGTTTGCAGGCTGCCATTCAACTTTGTCAGTTTTCATAAGCAGGGGTGGTCTTAGAAAACACATTGCTTCACCCTTCTGGGCATCTGGTATAATTGTGCTAAGAGATAATATCATTCTCTTGCTCTGAGCCTCTTTTGAGGTATTAATACAACATTAGGCTTCTCTCATTGCATAATCCACTTATTTATTCTTTTATCCTCAGCTATTATTTCTCCTTCTCTCCCTTTCACATTTATTTTTACTCAAACTCTCCACCTTTGGGAGGGATGCTATGCTCAACCCATCTTGATCTATAGTACTGCTGGCAATACTGTTCTACCAAGTGCCTTCCTCTCAGCTCAGTCCCACTGATACAGGCTGAGGTTACATAGAGATAAAAATACAGAGCTATTCTAACCACGAGGAAACATGGTAGCATTCACTGTCAACCCCAACGGTGCCAGATGAAGTGAAGGGCACAGTCCATCCCCCTGGTCTTGGAATCACTTCATCAGGTAGGAAAAAAGACAACTGAGGAGATATGGGGAAGAATTGTATAGCTGTATTAGAATCGTTCCCCAACCTCTTGATATGGTTTGGATTTGTGTCCTCTCCAGATATCATGCTGAAATGTGAGCACCCATGTTCGAGGTGGGCCTAGTGGCGGGGGTGTGGGTCATGGGATTGGATCCCTTATGAATGGTTCGGCATCATACTCTTGATGATTAGTGAGTTCCTGCTCAGTTAGTTCACACAAGATCTGGTTGTTTAAAGGAGCCTGGGAGTTCCTCTTCTCTCTCTTGCTGCTTCTCTCACTGTGTGACATGCTGGCTCCCCCTCACCTTCTGTCATGACTGTAAGCTTCCTAAGGCCCTCACCTGAAGCAGATGCCAGCACTGTGTTTCCTGTACAGCCTGCGGAACTACAAGAAAAAATAAACCTCCTTTTCTTTGTAAATTACTCAGCCTCAAGTATTTCTTTATAGTGTAATCAAAATGCTGGTTCAGTCACTCACCACTTGCAGAGTCCAACTACTAAGAGTGAGGTTTGGTATAAAGAAAGTGACTTTGTATTTCAAAGCTAGCTTAGGGGAAAAATTGCCAGCTTCCTGCTTTCAGGGTATCACTTCACTTTTGGAGAAGAATTTGAGCACATTTAAAGCGTACCTAACATGAACAGCATGTGGGTGGTGGGCAAGCAAGCAGGTGAGGGGTCTGCATGTTAGCTTAGTGTCTTATCTACAGGGAGGTCAAGCTGGTGACTGCTGGCATCTTCATGGGCAGGCATACTACTGGTTGTAAATTGACTGTTATCTCTCGAGGCAACCTGCTGGTGGGTTAGAATTCCTTTCGGGATCTCCTAAGCATGTAGTTAGATGAACTTGTTCTGTAGGGAGTGTCTGGTGAAGGGCAGGTAAAAGGCTATATCTGTAATCCTAAAGGGCTAAATAGAAATTGGGGAAAATGAGGGAAGAGAAAATGAGAGAGAGAAACAAAATAATTAAACTCTCTCTTTGAAAAATGGGGGCACTGGCCGGGCGCGGTGGCTCACGCCTGTAATCCCAGCACTTTGGGAGGCCGAGGCGGGCGGATCACGAGGTCAGGAGATTGAGACCATCCTGGCTAACACGGTGAAACCCTGTCTCTACTAAAAATGCAAAAAATTAGCCGGGCGAGGCGGCGGCGCCTGTAGTCCCAGCTACTCGGGAGGCTGAGGCAGGAGAATGGCGTGAACCCGGGAGGCGGAGCTTGCAGTGAGTCGAGATCGCGCCACTGCACTCCAGCCTGGGCGACTAAAAAAGAAAAATGGGGGCACTTGGTTACAATTCCCTACTGCCAAGTTCCATTTTATTTCTGCAGGACTTTTGTGGCATATGCGTTCTGGCTGCTTCCTGCTGAAAGAGGGTATACGCATTGGGTGTCAGGATGAAACTGCTCTCTTTGGAGGTGGAAATATTCACAAGACCTGGACTCACAGACGATATGTTTGGACCATTACGGTGCAAGCTCTAGAAAGTCTCTGGGAAAGGCTGTCTTGTATTCTCACTACAGAGGGCGCAACAGCAGAACACTTCACAACACAGGGAAATGTCCACTTCTGCAACCAGGGCCAAGGTTACAAGCGGCTTTTTCCACCTTGTCCTGACCTGACCAGGACGCTAACCATTGGTCAAGTGACAATGTGGGATAAGGCATAGCTTTCTTTTATTGGTGCATATCTTGCAGGGCTATCTGAGACATTTTCCAAATCGTCTGGGATGTATACACAGATGTTAGTTTTAATTATAATGCATGCCCCCCATTTCTAATAGTAACTGGTTGTGATGAAAGGTTGGCTACGTGTCTATTCAACAGGTTACAGGAAGAACTGTGAATACTTATGAAAGCAGTCATAATCCTGTCTAGTTCTTGAGAATAGATTAGTTTTGTTAAATAGTTGCATCTCATCTAGGAAGTGATATTGCAGATGGGTGAGGCCTCTGTATATAATAAAGGCAAACAGATTTTTAATAAGAGACATTTCTGTGGAAACAGAAGAAAAACAAAGTGTAATGTTAGGCACAATTTATCCAGATGTTAGACTCAAAGCATCTTTAGTTACAGAGGAGGAAGGTAGTGGCAGTCTGACATGTTTTTCTTGCCTGTATTACAAAGAATAATGTAGTAGTAATTTCATTTAGTCAAAATCAGAAAAAAGGGAGAAAAATTTAAAAGTGTTAATTTGAGACTTATATCCCAGAAAGAATTCAGGATTCAGGCCAAATTGCATAGAACAATAAAAAAACAGTGGACAAGACTGGAGTCTAACAACAAGTATACTATAGTTTTTACTGAAACGTATTATTCTCTCTTCAGTCCCAGTTTATACTAAAGACAAATCATAGTAGGAGCAATTTATTACAAAATAAGTTTTAGTCTTATTACGCTTGGCCTGAGTATGTGCAAATAGTGCAGCAAGAATGATTATTGGCCACATCGGTTCTTTTTAAATTTGGCTTTGCTGAAACTTTATTCCATAAGGAATCTCAAATTAGACTTTAAAAGCATTGAGCCCAGCCATGGCTTTATCTGTGCCTGCAAATATTTGTATGAATTGAGTGAATTCCTCTGCTTGTGGTCCCAAGATAATTTGGGACTCCTTGACCTGTTAGAAAGTGACATTCTTCACTTACCATAAGCCAGAAACCCTGTGCAGGGACTCCCTAGACAAAGTATGAGGCCAAATTTCCCAAGAAGCTTTTATTGGCTTTATAAGTCAACTTTGTTCTTTAAAGGAGTCTGTTTGTATCTGAAAGTGTGCCATCCCAGTCAAAGCCTTGGTAAATAACCAGTTTCTCCAATTGTGTCCTGCTACAAAAGAAAACAGATTCTTACTGGATTATGCAAATAACTATACTGCCATAAATTAAATATGCTTATAAGTAGTCCTTAAATTCTGGGGAAATCAGGTAGAGAGAAAGAAATGTCCTTCAAGCTTTCTTAACAGAAGTGTATTTTACCCAATCATTAAAAGCTGCAAATAGCTTAACAGAAGAGAAAGGTGGCCGGGCGCGGTGGCTCACGCCTGTCATCCCAGCACTTTGGGAGGCCAAGGTAGGCGGATCACGAGGTCAGGAGATGGAGACCATCCGGCTAACACGGTGAAACCCCGTCTCTACTAAAAATACAAAAAAATTTAGCCGGGCATGGTGGTGGGTGCCTGTAGTCCCAGCTACTCGGGAGGCTGAGGCAGCAGAATGGCATGAACCTGGGAGGCGGAGCTTGTAGTGAGCCCAGATCGCGCCACTGCACTCCAGCCTGGGTGATAGAGCCAGACTCAGTCTCAAAACAAAAAAAAAAAAAAAAAAAAAAAAGAAGAGAAAGATTTTTAGACAGTGAAAAGCAAAACAAAAAGAATCACCAAACGTTTTAAACAAAAAGTAGTAAAAGATTATTTCACTCCTCTATTAGTTGAGTCTATGTAATTAACTCCTGTTCTGTGTGACATTCCTAAACACATTGGCTCTCTATGGGAGTCTTGGAAGTTTATTTCTTCTGTTTTAATGTCACAGTCTCCAAAGTTATCAGAAACTTGCATTCAAGAGTGCCTGTCAGAGTCATATGTCTGTATTATAAAACTGCCTTTGAAAATAATCAAAGGAAAATAACTGTTAGGACGATAAAATCTCAGAGCAGCACAGTTAGCATCTGGTCGTCTCTGTGGCACACATAGTTTAATAGAGCTATCATAATTATTACTGATAACATATACTGAGACGCATCAGAGTTACATGAATCTTATATTATTTTGGAACACATACTAATAACATCCTTACATGAATATATCCTAAAGAAAGTTAAATAATATTTTATATTTGATAATGTTTACTTTATGATTTTAATATACCAAATAAGCCCAATATGTCTCTTTTGGACTTGAGAAAACCTAATATCTAATAGGGTTAACCAGATCAAAAAAGGCTTAATTTAGAACTTAACTTTGGAAAGTTTTTCAAATATCAAAGATTTAAACACTTAATATTATAAATTAGAAACCCAGGTCCTTATAAATTAGAGGGAAAATATTTAGCCATTGATAGAGGGTAGAATCACCTTTCCAAACAAAACCCAATATAAACTCTATAAGGCCAACTGAATCTGTCTTTTCTTGCCTTCCCTTTTTTTCTTCTGTCATTTATTCAAATGGCAAACAAAACTCTTTCATTATCCATTAATATCAGATGAAAATGAAAATCCTGTCCAAAAGAGGAAGCCAGATTTTACCTTTGCAATAGTGTACCATTAATTAAACCCAATTCTTAATAAAACCTTATAGACAAATCTATTTAATCTTAGTTTGACTATAATGTAAGATTTCAATAAGCCTTAAATTTTTTTGTTAAGCATCAGATCAACTCTATAAAAAAACCCGTGCTGTTCAGACACATGGGCCTAGATTCTGGCCCTGCATCAGTGTGCTTTTATTCTAATGTATAATTTCCAGGAAAATGAATGAATCCCCTTCAAATCATAGCCAACTTCCTCTTATCTACAGAATTTCCTTTACAAGATCAAAATTTAAAAAATTGTTTACAACTTGTTTAAACCTTCGGTTTAGTCCTATTACTATTTTAGGTTAGGACGTCCTTAAAAACCTCTGAACCAGACAAAATTATATCCCCTTTAACAAAATCATATTTCCATACCTTCTTAAAATCTTTTACCAAAAACACATTCGACGTTCCTCATACACCTTGCCTGCAAAACTATTTCTTCAGTAGTCTCAAGTACATATTAAAATGTTAACTCTTAGCAACTTTTAGTTCTAGTGAAAAATCTGGTAAGTAGCAATTTTAACCACGTATCAGATGGCAGAGCCCAGGACAAGGAGCAAGCCACAGACAATGACATTTTCCAGCCTGCCCAAGGGACCTGGCTAACTCCATATGTCACCAGGTCTTACTTAGAATCTACTGGCTATAAAATAGGCAAGTCAAATGATTATTAAAACTCAGAAAAGCAGCTCATGACCTTAAAGCATCCAGCAAACAGTATCTGACCTGCCTAATGTAAACCAAACATCTAAACATTGAAGAATTGCTTATTTTATTTACCAATAACCTTTTGGACTGTCTTTAGTTTTCAAATATTATTAGCATCATGTGACCTAAAGTCATTCAAGTTTCTGTTTTTTCTGACCAGTATGTTTCACTTAAGCACTTATTTTTCTTTAAGCCAAATAATTGGCGCTCTTACATATACAAGTTCACATACACAACACAAATATATACATACACAGACAGGCAGAAGAAAATCAGTAGTTGCACAATTTTTCATTTGCTGGTTTTTAAGTTTCTTAATTGGATTGCTGGTTTCACAGTGGAGCCCTTTGAGGAACTGAGAAAGCATGCAGTTTCTAGGACCTAATATTTACCATACCTGAGAAGGAGGCACTGCTAGAAAGCAGAACAGATTTAAAAAAAATTAAAGACCCCATTTTTATACCGAATCCTGAGTCTCAAAAAAGAGCGAAATGCTACAGAACCAAGTGCAGTGCTTTTACCATGCATTTCACTTCAAGAACATTCCCCCAAGGCTGGTGGGCAAAGCCAGGCCAATCAGCCCATTCTGTAATCAGCTCATCCCTCATTCCATACTGTTTAGTTGCCCTACAGCATTATTTTTTATTTAACCATGAGAAGAAAGGAATATCAGCCTATAGGAATGACCGTTCACTATAAGCAACTGCCATTGGTCTTCCCTAAAAATATATCTCCTACCTCACGATTACACACCAAGGCTAAAACTCCTCTCATAATGCAAAGTAATTTCTGTTGTCCACCCAAAGACAAAAAACTCAGGTAACACATGCAAAATAAAACAAGAGCCTTAGATTTTGAGAGGGGTCTGTCCACTTATAATTCCTGGGATTCCAAGAAGAAAATAAAGGTTTCTCCCAAAATAGAGTCTGTGGCACCTGCTCTGTTTATCTCAAGCAAGGAGTCCCAGACTGTCAGAAATGACCTTAGGTCCTCTAATGTGGGCATCAAAGGTGGCAAGAAAACAAATGGAATTCAATTGGCTGAGAAGAAGAAAAGAAAAGAAAAAAAAGAGAGAGAGAGAGAGATCCAAGAAGAGGAAAAGCATAAAGGCCTTTTGAATTTATATATACAGAAAGAGACCTGGCTATCAACTTTTAGGTAAGCTGACTTTTTTTTTTTTTTTGAGATGGAGTCTCGCTCTGTCGCCAGGCTGGAGTGCAGTGGCGCAATCTCGGCTCACTGCAGCCACCACCTCCCAGGTTCAAGTAATTCTCCTGCCTCAGCCTCCCAAGTAGCTGAGACTACAGGCCGCGCTTTCCCTGCGCCTGGGTAATTTTTGTGTTTTTAGTGGAGATGGGGTTTCACCATGTTGGCCAGGTCGCTCTCGATCTCTTGACCTCGTGATCCACCCACCTTGGCCTCCCGTAGTGCTGGGATTACAGGCATGAGCCACACGCCTGTCCTAGTGAAGCTGACTTTTAACCAGAGAGCTTTTTAAAGAAAATCTTTTAAAACCTCTTATTAGCAGACTCTAACTGGGACAAATAGCTGATACTTCTGATTTTTAAGCTCTTTTTTTTCCCCAAAAAGTGTGCTCCCAAGAGAACCCAATAGGCCTTCACTAAAGTTATAACTTAACCACGGATGCATGAGGTGTCTCCAAAGAGATGGCAAACAATTTTCACAAGATCCAGAATTGCCCCTAGGGTATCTCAGATAAAAGAAAATTCAAGACATAAAATCACAAGTTGTCCCTGGAGGGAAAAATAATCAACAAATGGCAAAAGTTTCACAACTATCAACACAGAAATGACTCATTATCAAATCTAGGAATTGAACCTACAATTCCCACGTGGAAGAGGAAAGCCTCAGCTTCTGAGCTCTAGCACAAGGCAACAGCTAGTGCTTTTCCCAGATGGTGTCTAAAGCAGCCATTTTTGAGCTTGCAAAGGATTTTAACTACTCAAGAGAATTAAGGCTAGACATAACATTATCATGTACTCTTTTCAGACTCAAGAGTCAAAGCCTTATAATTTAACAGCACAAGAACTTTAAAAGCAACATAGACAGTTACATGGAGGCAATAATGTTTTCAAGTCCATAATTTGAATTAACTTTTAGATAACTTTCAAATTAGACAATATTCTTTTTCTCAATAAGAAGACATCTTCTTTGGAACATTTTATACAAACCTAGGAAGCAAGAAATCCTAAACTGCTTATCAGATATTAGCATTTTACAGATGAAAACCATTCCACAATTTTGGAACACGTTTCCCATATAGTAACTCTTTCTTAATTGGAAATAACCCAGATATCCGATGACCATTCAAAATGAGTTTAAGATTTTAAATTATACAAAAAGTTTACTGACAAGCATTTGTCTCATTTATATAAACCCAATTTTCCCATTTTTAACCATTTATTTAGATTACTTCTGAAAACTGATATTTTACACAAGGTCAGTCATTATTTAAAGTTATTTCCATGTTAACCATTTTTAAAACTTGTGAACATCAGGTGTTTATCTAAGTAAGAATTGTAAAGTTAAATATATGAGCATTTTGTTGTTAACTCAGATTTGGCTATTTTCATTAAATAATATCAAATGTCTTATTTATAAAAATTATAGAAAGATATTTCTGTTTGGGGCTGGGTTTGTATTTTGTATGTTGGCAATTCTCAAGACATTTATCATATTATTTTACCAATAATTTTAAAGTCAGCTTATTTATTAAAGATTTTACTTAAGTCACATGAACTTGTAAAGCATTGGGGCTTATTCACTTAATTTATGAATACTCCTTAACTTTCCTATAGCTTTTATTTCAGAATTCTAGCCATAAGATATCAATACAAACTCACCAGTTTCCAAACAAACCAACAAACAACAACAACAACAACAATAAAAACAGAAAAAAAAAGGTTGGATCCAAACAGTGGTTTTATCATCGCACCAGTAGAAAAGTAACAGCGATTTAAAGCATGCAGAAAAGAAAATAGAGAAAGGTGTAGCCTGGCCACCCTCTGCATAAGAACCAGCTTCTTATTAGAGTGTGAGAAAGAAAAGAGGGTAACAAAAATATTAAAGCAACCGATAGGAAATTCTGGAGCCTTCCAGCCACTAGACAGCGTGGGGTGACTGCCCCCACCATTCTCATTTACCTTCCATCAGGAAGTCTCAGTACCCCAGGTGGGCAGCTCTCCCAGATAATCAGGAGGGTGAAACTGGAGGTGGAGAGTACAGGAGGAATCAAGGCACACACACAAAGTAATATATCGACACATGCAAACAAACAGCCTGCTTCCAAACGAGTCCGCAGTCAAGGGGGTTGGGTGAGGTCCTAGATCCCACTCCCTAGGTCCAAATGGCTCCATAGACAGCTGAGTCCAAGCTGAGCAAAGCTCCTATGGTGCTGCACAGGCAGACAAATACAAACGTTCAAATGATGTCACCAGCAGCCAAGTCTTAAGTACAGCAGGGCCTCAGCAACACCTCAGAGAGTGGTCGGGGGCATTCTGCCCAACTTACCCAGTTCCAAAGTTTGCCAGTTTTTTGGAGGTCACTTTCTTTGTACCGGCAAAGTGTTGAAGGCAGCAGACATTGATATAGTTAAGAATAAATTACTTAGGCAGATAGTAAAGGTATGGGAGTCCTTGGTAAGGCTTTTCTTTTTAATGAAAACCGGCTTCAAATTATTTTCCTTTCTAATAAAGATCAGCCTGTAAAATCGAGCGGCAGACATAATCCCCAATGTTGGAGGACAGCCTTGTGGGAGGTGATTAGGTCATGGTAGTTGCTTTCTCATTAATGGTTTAGCCTCATCCCCCTTGGTGCTGTTGTTGTGATTATGAGTTAGATCTCACAAGATCTGGTTGTTTAAAAGTTTGGCACCTTCCTCTCCTGCCGCCTTGCTCCCGCTCTGGCCATGTGACATGCCTACTTCACCTTCTACCAGGATTGTATTTCCTGAGGCCTCCCCAGAAGGCTGAGCAGATGCCAGCATCATGCTTCCTGTAAAGCCTGCAGAACTGTGAGCCAATCAAACCCGTTTTCTTTATAAATTGCCCAGTCTCAGGTTATTTCTACCAATGCAAGAACGGACTAATACAAGGGTACCACCTCACTTTTGGAGCATAAAGTGAGCACTTTTAAAGGGAGCCTGGCCGGGCGTGGTGGCTCACGCCTGAAATCCCAGCACTTTGGGAGGCTGAGACGGGCAGATCACGAGGTCAGGAGATCGAGACCATCCTGGCTAAGGCAGTGAAACCCCATCTCTACTAAAAATACAAAAAATTAGCCGGGTGCGGTGGCGGGCACCTGTAGTCCCAGCTACACGGGAGGCTGAGGCAGGAGAATGGCATGAACCTGGGAGGCTGAGCTTGCAGTGAGCTGAGATCACACCACCGCACTCCAGCCTGGGTGACAGAGCAAGACTCCATCTCAAAATAAATAAATAAATAAATAAATAAATAAATAAATAAATAAAATAAAATAAAAAATAAAAAATAAAAAAAAATAAAGGGAGCCTAACATTAATGGCATGTGGGGTGGGGAAGTGAACAGATGGAAGGTCAGTGTGTTAACTTGATGCTTTATCTCCTGAGTTGTCAGGCTAGTGAGTGACTGCTGCTGTCCTAGTGGGTAGGCATACTCTGGGTTTTAAATAAACTCTTATCCCTCAAGGCAACCTCCTGGTGGGTGAGAGTTCCTTTCAGGATCTCCTAAGCACATAGTTAGGTGAATGTGCCCTGTAGGGAGTGTCTGGTGAAGAGAAATAAACAGCTGTATTTGCATTTCTAAAAGGCTAAGTAGGAAGTGGGAAAAAGGAGAAAAGAGAAAAGGAGTTAGAGAAAAAATAACTAAACTATTGCTTAGAAAAATGGGGGCACTTGGCTAAAACAGCAATGCAAATAGACTAACCTAGAAAATCGGTTCTGAGGAGTAGAGTGGTAAAGGAGTGAAACATTGCTGTAAAGATACCTGAAGATACGTAACTGTCTGGAGAACTAGGTAATGGGGCAGAGGTTGGAAGAGTTTAGAGGGCTCAGAAGAAGATAAGAACAGGAGAGAGTATTTGGAAATTCTTAGAAATGGGTTTGACGGCTGTGGTCAAAATGCTGAAAGAAATACAGACAATGAAGACCAGGTTGATGAGGTCTCAGATATAAATGAGGAACTTATTGGGAGCCAGAGTAGTGTGCTTTAAGCAAAGAGCTTGGCTGCATAGTGTCCATGTCCTAGGGCTTTGTGGAAGGCTGAACTTAAGAGTGATGACCCACTCCAGCCTGGGCGACAGAGCAAGACTTCATCCCCCCGCCAAAAAAAAAAAAAAAAAGTGATGACCTAGTATATCTGGTGGAAGAAATTTCTTTTCTTTTCTTTCTTTTTTGAGATGGAGTCTTGCACTATTGCTCAGGCTGGAGTGCAGTGGCGTGATCTCGGCTCACTGCAAGCTCCGCCTCCCGGGTTCACACCATTCTCCTGCTTCAGCCTCCCGAGTAGCTGGGACTACAGGCACCTGCCACCACATCTGGCTAATTTTTTGTACTTTTAGTAGAGACGGGGTTTCACCATGCTAGCCAGAATGGTCTCAATCTCCTGACCTCGTGATCCTCCCGCCTCAGCCTCCCAAAGTGCTGGGATTACAGGTGTGAGCCACTGCACCCGGCCATCTGGTGGAAGAAATTTCTAAGCAGCAAAGCATTCATGAGGTGTCATGGCTGCTAGTAACAGCCTATGATCAGATGTGGAAGCAAAAGAATAATGTAAAATTGAAACTTTATTTGAAAGGGAAGCTCAGCATAACAATCTGGAAAATTTGCAGCCTGGCCATGTGGTAGAGAAGGAAAAAGCATTTTCAGGAGAGAAAAGCATTTTCAGGAAAGAGTTCTGGAGCAACCACTTACTAGAGAGATTTGCATGATCACAAGGGAGCCAAGTGCCAGAATAGTCAAGACAGTGGGATAAAGGTTGCAAGGGCATTTTGGAGGGTTTGAAGACAGCACCTCACATTATAGTCCCAGAGGTCTAGGAGCAAAGAATTGTTTCAGGCACCAGGCCCAGGCTTTGCCCGGCTCAGCCTTGGGACACTGCTGTTCACATCCCAGCTGCTCCAGTTCCTGCTGTGGCTCAAAGGGCCCCAGGTCCACCCTGGGCTGCTTCTTTGGAGAGCACAAGCTGCCACAGGCCTCAGAAGCTTCCACGTGGTGCTAAGCCTGCAGGTGTTCAGAAGACAAGAGTGAAGGAGGCTTGGCAGCTTCCATCTGGATTTCAGAGAATGTATGGAAAAGCACTGTGCTCAGGCAGAAGGCTGCCACAGGGGCCGAACCCTCACAGAGAAACTCTACTGCCGCAATGCCGGGGAGAAACATGGGGTTGGAACACCCATGCCGAGTTCCCACCAGGGTGCTGCCTAACGGAGCTATGGGAAGGTAGCCACTGCCCTCCAGACCACAGAATGGTAGATCCATCAGCAGCTTGCATCCTGCACCTGGAACTGAACTCCAACCCATGAGAGTGGCCACAGGGGCTTCCCCCTGCTAAGCCACAGGGCACTGGGGACCTACCCCTTGCATCAGTGTACCCTGGATGTGGGACACTGAGTCAAAGGAAATGATTTTGGAGCTTTAAGATGTAATGTCTGCTCCGTGGGGTTTTGTATGGTCCTGTTGCCCCTTTCTTTTGCCTGATTTATCCCCTTTGGAATGGGGATATCTACCTAATGCCTGTACCACCATCATATCTTCTAAGTAAATAACTTGTTTTTGATCTTACAGGCTCATAGAGAATGTACCTTGAGTCTCAGATGAGATTTTGGACTTTTGAGGTGATGCTGAGAGGAGTTAAGACTTTGAGTACTGGCAAGGCAAAATTGCATTTTGCAATGTGAGAAAAACATGAGATTTGGAGGGCCGGGGTGGAATGATATGGTTTGGATGTGTGTCCCTTCCAAATCTCATGTCACAATGGGACCTCCAATGTTGGAGGTGAGTGTAGTGGGAGCTGTTTGAGTTATGAGGGTGGACCCCATATGAATGGTTTAGCCTGTCTATCCAGTGGACACCCTCCCTTGGCCCCCCTCATGTTGAGTGTGAGCACACACTTGTGAAGCAGGTCAGCCAGCTCCATATGCCTTTTTTTTTTTTTTTTTGAGACAGAGTCTGTGTCACCCAGGCTGGAATGTAGTGGCCCAATTTCAACTCACTGCAAGCTCCACCTCCCAGGTTCACGCCTTTCTCCCATCTCAGCCTCCCGAGTAGCTGGGACTACAGGCGCGTGCCACCACACCCAGCTAAATTTCGCTTTTGTATTTTCAGTAGAGACAGGTGAAACCCATGTTAGCCAGGATGGTCTCAATCTCCTGACCTCATGATCTGCCCGCCTTGGCCTACCAAAGTGCTGGGATTACAGGCATGAGCCACCGCGCCCAGCCAACCAGCTCTGTATGCTTTTATCTCCGCGTTTTAAACAGCAACTATTTTGACTGCCTGTTCCAATTTTCTATTAAACCATTACTCCTAGGATGATATGCAACACGATGTGTTCATTTGATGTGGTGTCTCTGCCCCTTGTTGCATACTATGGGTTCGATTTGACAACATGTAGCTTGAAGTCCCAAATTGGTATAGTAGCTGCTGTTCTGATCCTTTCGTAATATTTTGAGCTTTTGCATCTACAACCAGGTATGCAAAACACAGCAGGGTAAAAATCTATTCCTGTCAGGACAAATTTACAGCCCCCAGAACTATTGTCATTGGTCCAGTGTAATCCACTTGCCAGCTATGGGCTTCTCCCTGGGTGACCTTCCCCATAGCTATCTTTGGTGTCTGTTTCTCTTGGTGGCACACAGAATAGTTCTTGCTGTCATTTTGTGCCTCAGCATGTATAAGAGTAACATGTCTAGATTCAGCCATCTCTGCATTGCTGCAGCATCCCCCACCCCCATGTTCACTCATTTCATGGACCTCAGGGGAGCACGTCAAAAGGTCCACTTGGTGGTTCCAATCACTCACCAAACCTGGAAAGGAGTTCTCTTAATGGGCATTAACAAGTCTTACTGTAATGCCCCCTTAAATTCACAGATAGACTTTAACAGGGCCGTGGCCCATACAGGCATCCCTTTAATAGTCCAATTCTCCACCACCCAGCTACGTGACCGTATGATCAGGATTTGGGCTCTGCCTATGAGTCTGTAAAAACCCAAACATAGGAACTTGTACCATTGTTAACGTCTTCCATCACTCCTAGGAAAACAGCATGCAATTCAGCCCATTGAGCTGATTTAGTCTCATCTGCAATCAGAGCCTTTCCACCCACTGGTCTTTAGGCTGCAACTTTCCAAACGGGATGTTGTCTCTTCATCATGTAACCGCCATTTTTAAACCAAGCAACAGTTTGTTAGTCAATCAAAAGCTGTTCTTCAGGTTCTGTTGATGCGGCAAGAAGTTCCAGCAGCTCTTCTGAGGGTTCCGAAGTTGGTCCTGGGGGAAATGGCGCCATCTTCTTGGGAATACGGTGGTTTTCTCCTTTCATTCTGCAGTAGTATGCTTCTATTTGAGCCATTTCCCTTTTATCATGGAAATCTTCCGGACGCTGCCTTCCTTACTAGACTGTTTCTCTGATATCACCCAAAATACGGATTTCTCAGGTTTCATGATTATTTTGTGTCCTTCAGTCATTGAGGCAGTCTCAACTAATGCCCAATAGCAAGCGAGTAATTATTTTTCAAAATAGTGTGTGCTAGGTAGCAGCATGTGGAAACTTTCTGGCCCCAAATCCCCTCAGTTCTTACAGGAGGAGATCACAGGCTTTTGACATAAGCTCCAGTCTGCATGAGTGTCAGTGACAGATACTTCCAAAATCATTTCTGAGTGGATATCAAGAGCCAGTCCACCCCATAAGGACTGCACCGTTGGCCACAGTAATCCCCTGTCAGTCACAACATGACTTCCTGCTCTAAACCCACCAGTTGGGACTCCCCACAGGAAACCTGCTGGGCAATGCCATGGATCCCAAGAAAGACTTTGGCTCACAGGTCATTTGCTCTTTCTGTCTCTTGCTCTCCCCACACTGGCTGAGTTCCCTGCAGCCCTGTGGTCACCCCTTACCTCTCTGGGATCTATAAGTAATAAATTACTCTATTTCATGGCTTTTGGTTTCCCTTCCTCATTATGTCTCATCTGACCCACACACCCAAACTGAACTCCACCTCTGCGCCTTGTCAGGACTTCCCTAGAGGTAACCATCTTGGCTTATTACTACTCTGAACAAAGAAACGTCAAGGTCAAGTTGGAAAGAAACCATAACAATAAAAATCGTAGCAATGGGTGCAGTAGACAGGGGACGTGGTCAGGACCAGGACCACGAGAAAGGAAACAGAATGCTGGTCAGCTGCACGTGGTTCCCCAGCTGGCTCTCCTGTCTGTGTAACACCATCCAGATGGTTCTGCTGCTTGCTGACTTGCATCCGTGCTGCTGTGCACCACCCCTTGTTGCATCTGTCCAGCATGACCAAGGCTACCCACTCTAAACTGTGCCTCTTAAAAAACGGAGTCCTTTCCAAGATCTACAAACCGCCGGCCCTAGCACTGCAAGAGGGGCAACCACAGTTGCTGTCATTCCCCTAAATGGGAACTACTGGTCAGAATCAAGGTGGCTAAACTATTCAAAGGTCGCAATTTGTGTCACAAAGTTCTGGGAGAAGAAATGGGCAACCCGTACCTCGGTGCTGAGGATACTGGGCACGGACAACCAGTGCTTAGCAAAACCTAGACACGGAAACTGGGAGACTCCCATGTATTAGAGCCCAGGGTTGGCAGATGGTGTACTCACACCATCCAATAAGTGGGCCCCCCTGCACAGGAATCCAAGGACTTCCACAGGCGGTGGTGCTGCTGGGCTCTGCGAGCCTTATGTCACTGTTTTTCCTTGCTTCTGTAGCTCCTTGCAGCCTATGCCATTCAATGCAGACACCCTAGAGAGGGAGATGGCTGCCTACAAATGGGGCTGATGGAAACCACAAATGGAGACCACTCATCACAACAGGGACCACCTGGGACCCACCAGCTTGTCAGATAAACATCCAAAGAGAAAGGGAAAAAATAGCCACTTACAAATATAAGCCATTATAAGGATTTTATTTAAAAGGGGGGAAAAAAGAAGAAAAGGGGCTGATAGCTGGGGAAAGAAGGTTGCTAAGAGACGCTGGGTCATTTTCTCTTCCCTCTTTTATCAGCCAGAGACAGAAACTAGGAACCATGGTTTCAAGTGGCTAAAAACCTAAAAGAGAAAACAAAACAAACAAACAAAAAATGACTGCCACTTTATGTGATTACAAGTCAGAAAAAAAAAATAAGAAGATGAACTTTAAGCATGGAACAAATACCAGTATGGCAAATATAATGATAGTGCTAGATCGTATCCCTGGACACAGAGGGGAAAATAAAAGATCAATGCATAAATTGTGTATATGTATATTTTAATACGACTTCCCAAAGTGCTGGGATTACAGGCTTGAGCCACCGCGCCCGGCCTATATATGTATATTTTAATACAAATATATAATAAATTAATAACTCGTATATATAAAAATATAAATTTAAACAAATTTTTATAATTTTATCCAATTGGAAATAGAATTTTCTATAAGTAATTCACATAACAGAAAGATAAAATGGGGCACCGATAGGCTTTTGTGCCTCTATGACATAGATTCTAACTCACCTTTAACAACTGCTAAAATGCACCAACTGACAAAAAAAAATTCATGGACTCAATACTGTGGCATAAATTAAAATCAACAGACACTTCTGTTCGTGCCTTCAAAAGAAAAAAAAACCTCTTATGGCAAAGGCTTTGACAACCTCTTCCCAGGCCTCCGGGAGTCTCGGAACCATTTATAATGGCCATTAATTGCCCCAGGCTTCTAATGGAAGAAATTGCCTCTCTCAGCCTCATGCTACACACCATTAAAACAACAAATGACTGGCTGGAAATAGAGGCTCTCACAGAACAGATCCTGAGCCTGTGACCTTCCACACCCAGCTACCCATTATCCTTTGGCTCACGGAAACAGCCCTGCACAAGCTCAGCATGGCTACAGAGGCCTCCCAAAGAGAGGGTGGAGCGAAACCTAAGCCCTCTGATATATGCAACTGCGGACAGAGACTCTTCCCTGTCCTCTATCCCTTGTCAAATGCCAGAGTGTTAGATATGGCCATCCTTTCCCCACACCTCTTGACCACCTGGGAAGCCCCTTGGGATTCACTGAGTGAATAGCAGTGGGAGTTTGTAGACTAAGCAGATGGCAATGATGAACATCCTATGCGGTGGGGCTGAGGGGACAGCTGCTGCTTCCCATCCCTTAGCCAGGATGTCTCTGATAAATAATGGGACAAAAACCAACAGACTCGGACCTTCTTCAGGCAGTCATCTTAGCACTGGATGCCCTGACAAAGCAATGACCCCATCATCATGTTTATTATAAACTATTAGGCCATTACTTAAAAACTGTTCTCTTCAAGGTAAAAAAAATACAAACAAACAAACAAAAAAAAACTTTAGGCATCTCTGGCCTAATGGACAGCCAAAATATAAATAAAAATCACATCTCCACCTATAACAAGGCCACAATACAAAACTTTGCCAGGAAACTCCTTTTTCCCTTCAGAGTTACAGGCTTTATTGGTACTAACCAAGACACACATAACACTTCTTAGAACACGCCATGCTGGGCTCTTGAGGAAGGCACTTAATAGACCTTCCATGTCCCTGATAGGAACCAGTAACTGCTTTCATGGAGAGACAGAATGGTCTCCTCGAACAACTTCTTCTCAAATTCCAATACAACAAATAAACCTCTAAACTTCTCTATCTTATCCCTGACCTTAACCTATCATTATACATTTTTTATCTTGTCCCTATCACAGAAGGATTGGAGAAGAGATCAAGGGCACATTCTCTCCCAAGACCCATTAACCACAGACTCACAACTAGGCAGCTGTTCGTCTGATATGGGATCCATTTGAACCTAAACTTCCATCAGAAACAAAAACTCTGTTGGGTGCAGCTATACACCATTCTACTAACTCCTGGCGTTATTACTGTTGATTTGAGTACTTTCACTGGTTTGCAATCTGGTGACACGACTGTGAACCAAGTAAGATTGTAAACTACTGTAAGAGAGGGTACACATTTTAAGAGGATACCCTAGTCCCACATCCCAGATGACATCTCCCTGGCCCCAAATCCCACTCCTGATGATGACATCAACCTCAGACAACATTGCTCCAACCAAAGACCCTGTCATTGCAGATGACTTCTCCCCCTGCATGGAAACAATTTCACCCTGACACGAAAAACTCTGCCCCACCAACACCTGTGGGCTGTCTCTCCCAAGGAACAAATGGACACAGGACTTATTTTTGCTTTTCTTCCTGAACTCACTGTCTGCTTAGCCAATGATCCCAGTATACTCCTTGCTGTCTGCTCACATGTCCACCCATACACTCCCATACCTAAAGGAAAATCTGTTACTAAAATCAGTGAGATTATTTCTTCCCCCTGGGTGGCACCTGCCTCATTTAAGCCAGTCTCCTGGGAGAGAGAACCATCCACTCCATGACGGGTTTCCTACCACACCCTCCAGTGTCTGTCACAATCTCTCAATTTGCATATCCAAACAAATCTCTCAATTTGCATTTCCAAACAGCTCTGCCCCTTGGTTTCATGTAATGCCACTAATCTTTACATACACTTTATCAGTTCAACATAGGACAAAACAACATAACTTTCCTACTAAAATGCATACATCGTTTATTAAATGATCCTGTTCCCCTTATCGTCTGTATCTCCACCACTCAAACTGTAACTGTCTTACATTCAAAAGCTGATTCCAGGGACTAAAGGAGGGATTTTCATACATTTGTTTAATATCAGTGCTGAATATTATTGAATCTGACTTCCCTTTTCAGGCCTGACAGAAGCTGTTTGACACCCAGACCCACTGTGTCACCTTTGGCGGAATTAAAATCTCATCTTCCTTCTGTGGCTGCTTAACCCACTTGTTCCTCACGCCACTGACCCAGCCCAAGGAACCCCACAGCCGCTGACCATCAGCAAATCTAACGGCCAACACTGGAGTCATGTAAATAAGCTCCCCTCATGCCACTGACCCAGCCCAATGAACCCCACAGCCGCTGACCATCAGCAAACCTACCGGCCAACACTGGAGTCATGTAAATAAGCTCCCCCCTCACACATGTTTATTTTAAACGCCCCAATCCACAACCCCAGCGGGAAAGCCTAAGGGATAACGCCCACGGAGCTTACGCCTGGCCCCACAGGCCCTCTTCTCTCCCAACTCTCCACACACTGGGAGAGCTCACTGCCGCCCCTGGACATTCTATCAGCGCCCCCAGAAGCACTCCTGACCTCTCAGGAACCGTGAGTAACACGTTTCTCCTGTTTCACTGTGCCTCAGCTGACCAACACATCGAAGCCTAACGTTCCCCTGGTGAGGGCTCCCCAGAGACAGTGGCTATCTTGACTTATAGCCACTTCAAGACAGAGACCTCAAATTAGAAAGAAACCATAAATTATCCGGGCATGGTGGCCGGTGCCTGTAATCCCAGCTACTTGGGAGGCTGAGGCAGGAGAATCGCTTGATTGCATCTTGGTTGCAATGACCCAAGATGGCGCCACTGCACTCCAGCCTGGGCAACAGAGCAAGACTCTATCTCAAAAATAAATAAATAAATAAATAATAAATACATAGAAACAACAATAAAAATCAAAACATTTGTACTTTTGGAATTTTTTCAATGTAGGTTTATCATATAGGCACAATGGATTATGAACTCCCTTTCTAGCCCTCTTGCCTCCCTGGAGAATGGAGTAGAGCATGGTGCCGGGGGTGGGTGGAACTGAAAATTCTAAGCTTCAAAGCTTCAAATGGTGGCTTGGTCTTTCTGGTGACCAGCCCCATCTAGGATCCCACCAAGGATCACCTTATTAAAACAAAAGATGCTCCTATAACCCAGAAAATTCCAAGGAATTCAGGAGCTCTGTGCCAGATACTCTAACCACTCAGGAAATTACAGAGGTTTTAGGAACCCTGTGTTGGAAACTGGGGTCAAAGACCAAATATTAAACAGAAGCTTTTCGTAGCACCCTTATCACTCATCAAATTACAAGATTCTAGGGGCTCTGTGTCAGGAACTGAAAACAAACACACACACATACACACACAAATACATATTTTTTATATATAAAATTTCTTATTTCACAGTCCATACATTATAGATATGAAACATCAGCTGGAACAAAATTACTGAGAAATGTGATATGTGGTTTATACTATATAAGTTAGACTGTTAACTGCAGTGGTCCTGTGAAGAATTTATATTAGAAGGAAATACTTTGGTTTAGAATTATAAATAATAATTTAAATAGTATAGTGACTAAGTAGTCATGTTGAGATACAATTCACATGACATACAATTCACTCATTTAAAGTGTACACATCCAATGTGTGTGTGTTTTGTTTTTTTTTTTGAGACGGAGTCTTGCTCTGTCGCCCAGGCTGGAGTGCAGTGGCCGGATCTTGGCTCACTGCAAGCTCCGTCTCCCGGGTTCACACCATTCTCCTGCCTCAGCCTCCCGAGTAGCTGGGACCACAGGCGCCCGCCACCTCGCCCGGCTCATTTTTTTTTTTTTTTTTTTGTATTTTTAGTAGAGACGGCGTTTCACCGTGTTAGCCAGGATGGTCTCCATCTCCTGACCTGGTGATCCGCCCGTCTCGGCCTCCCAAAGTGCTGGGATTACAGGCTTGAGCCACCGCGCCCGGCCACACATCCAGTGTTTTTCAGCATATTATCATGTATATGTCACCATTACCATGGTCAGTTTTATAATGTTTTTATCAACTCTAAAAGAAACTCTGTATTCTTTACCTGTCATCCTCTTGTTCCCCACACCCTTCCCAGCCCTAAGCAATCACGAATCTACTTTTTGTCTTTATAGATTTCCCTAATCCGGGCATTTCTCATGACCACAATCATATAATATGTGGCTGTTTGCAATTGGCTTATTTTTTCATAATGCTTTCAAGGTTCATAGTTCATCACATATCCATACTTCCATCTTTTTATGGCTGAGTAATATTCTACTGTGTAGATATACCAGATTATTTTTATCCATTCGTCAGTTGAGGCATGTGGGTTGTTTCTACCCTTTGGCTGTTGTGAATAATGCTGCTGTAAACATTCTTCTTTCGTTTCACTACTCCTAGGAGTAGAATTGCTGAGTAGTGAAGTAACTTTGTCATTATTTGAGGAACCGCCAGACTATTTTCCAAGGTGGCAGTGGTATTTTACATTTCTGCCAGCAGTATATGAGGATTCTGATTTCCCCACATTCTTCTCACACTTACTATCTGGATCTTTTATTGTGGTCATTCAACTGAGTATGAAGTGATAGCTCATTGAGGTTTCCATTTGCATTTTCCTGATGATTAATGATTTCAAACATCTTTTCCAGTGCTTACTGGCCATTTGTGCATTTTACTTAGATGCCTATTCAAATCCTTTGTCCATTTTTTACTGGGTTCTTCTTCCTTTTATTGCATTATAAAAGTTACTTATATACTCTCAGTACATTCTGTTATCAATTGTATGATTTGCAAATGTTTCTGATGATCTAGATCTTGCCTTTTCACTCCTAATGGTGTCATTTAAAGAACAAATATTTTTAATTTTGATGATGCCGCACTTACTACCTTTTATTTTGTTTCTCCTGCCTTTGTTGTCAGAGTCTAAAAATCCTTTGCCAAATTCGAGGTTATAAGACATACCCTGTGTTTTCTTCTAGGAGATTTAGTTCTTTCAGGTAGGAATATTTCTGATCCATTTTAATTTTTGTATATGGCAGAAGATAATAGTGCAACTTTATTTGCCCCAGCACCATTTATTGAAAGACTATTTCCCCCTTGAGTGGTTTTGGCTCTCTTGTCAAACACCAATTGACCATAGATGTTACAGGGGTTTTTCTGGACTCCCAATTCTGTTACATTGCTCTATATGTCTATTTGTTGCCAGTGTTATACTATCTTGATATACCATTACTTAGTACTAAGTTTTGAAATCAGAAAGTGCAAGACCTTCGAGTCTGCTTATTTTCAAGATTGTTTTGGCTATTTTGGGGTCCTTTGCAGTTTCATAAGAATTTTAGAATCAACTTGTACATTTCTACAAAGAAGTTGTCTGGGATTCTGATAGGGACTGTGTGGAATTAGTCCATCAGTTTGGGAAGTGTTGCCATCTTAATGTTAAGTCTTCTGATCAATTATGGAATGTATTCTTTTTTATTAATATACTATTTAATTTATTTCCACAGTGTTTTATAATTTTCAGAGTAAATGTTTTGAACATTTTTGTTAAATTTATTCCTGAGTATTTAATATAATTTTGGTCTCATTCTGTCACCCAGGCTGGAGTGCAGTGGTGCAATCTCAGCTCACCGCAGCCTCCATCTCCTGGGTTCAAGCGATTCTCCTGCCTCAGCCTCCTGAGTAGCTGGAATTACAGGCTCACACCAACATACTTGGCTACTTTTTGTATTTTTAGGAGAGATGGGTTTTCGCCATGTTGGCCAGGCTGGTCTCGAACTCCTGACCTCAAGTGATCTGCCTGCCTCAGCTTCCCAAAGTGCTGGCATTACAGGCGTGAGCCACCGTGCCCAGCTGAATTGTTTTCTTAATTTTATTTTTGGCTTGTTCATTGCAAGTATATAGAAGTTCAATTGATTTTGCACCTGTATGTTGTATCCTGCAAACTTGCTGAGTTAGTTTATTAGTCCTACTAGTTTTTTTGGTGGACGCCTTAGGAATTTCTATATACAAGACCAAGTTATCTGTGAAATGGGTTAATCTTACTTTTTCTTTTTTTTTTTTTTTTTTTTGAGACGGAGTCTCGCTCTGTCGCCCGAGCTGGAGTGCAGTGGCCAGATCTCAGCTCACTGCAAGCTCCGCCTCCTGGGTTCACGCCATTCTCCTGCCTCAGCCTCCCGAGTAGCTGGGACTACAGGCGCCCGCCACCTTGCCCGGCTAGTTTTTTTTTTTGTATTTTTTTAGTAGAGACGGGGTTTCACCATGTTAGCTAGGATGGTCTTGATCTTGTGACCTCGTGATCCACCCGTCTCGGCCTCCCAAAGTGCTGGGATTACAGGCTTGAGCCACCGCGCCCGGCCTAATCTTACTTTTTCAAACTAGAAGCCTTTTATTTCTTTTTATTGCTTAATTGTCCTGACTAAAACATACAGTACAATGTTGAATAGAAGTAGCAAAAGCAAACATCCTCCTCTTATTGCTGATATTATGGGGAAAGCATCCATATTTTCATCACTAAATATGATGTCTTACTGTGTACTTTTCACAGATTATTTTTATCAGGTTGAGGATGTTACCTTCTATTCCTAGTAGGTTAAGTTCCTTTAACATGAAAGGATGTTGGATTTTGTCAAATGTTTTTTCTGCATTTATTGAGATGATGGTACAGGGCAGGCCAGCAGGCTAGAGACCCAAATAAGACTGGATGTTGCAGATGGAGCCTGAGGACAGTCAGAATGCAGGATTCCTGCTTCCCCAGTGTGCCTCAGTCTTTTCTCTTAAGGTCTTCAAATAATTGGATGAGGCCGACCCAATTTATGGAGAGTAATATGCTTTCTTCAAAGCCAACTGTTTTAAATGTTAATCACATGTTAAAAAATGCCTTCAGGCTGGGTGCATTGGCTCATGCCTGTAATCCCAGCACTTTCACCATCTTGGTCAACATGGTGAAACCCTGTCTCTATTAAAACTACAAAAAAATTAGCTGGGCGTGGTGGCGGGTGCCTGTAATCCCAGCTACTTGTGAGGCTGAGGTAGGAGAATCACTTGAAACTGGGAGGTGGAGGTTGCAGTGAACTGAGATCATGCCACTGCACTCCAAGCCTGGTGAAAAAGTGAGACTCCAACTCAAAAAACAAAACAAAACAAAACCTCTATAATCTTACTTCTTCCCCCACACATTTTGTTATCGATGTCACCATCTACATGTTTTGTATCATATATCCATTAACATATTTTTGTAGTTATAGTTATTCTTTATGCTTTTGTCTTTTAACTTTTATACTAAAATTAAGCAATTTATACACCGTCAATAGAGTATATAGTATCTGTGCATTTGTATGTATGTTTACCTTAACCAGTGTGTTTTATACGTTTGTGTTGCTGTTTAGCATCCTTTTGTTTCAACTCAAAGTATGCCCTTTGGCATTTTTTGTTAGGTACGTCTAGTGGTGATGAACTCCCTCAGCCTTTGTCTGGGAAAGTCTTTATCTCTCTTTTGGTTTGCAAGGACAATTTTTTCTAGGACTAGTATTCTTGGTGCTTCTTGTGGGGAGGGGAATCTCAGGGTTATGCCCTTCACCCAGTCTTTCAGAGCTACCATTCTTTTTCCTAGCATTGCACTGGGAGGTCTGCATGCTGGATGCCTGGTCCACCCCTCTCCTTTTCCCTTGGAAGGCCCTTGAATCAACCCATGCTAGTGACTGAATATTTGTGTCCCCCACCCCAAATTCATATGTGTAGTGTAGTAGCCCAATGTGATGGTATATAGAGGTGGCGCCTTTGCAGGGTAATTAGGTCAGGCAGGTAGCGCTCTCATAAATTGTATTAGTGCCCTTATAAGAAAAAAATGAGAGACGTGATTTATCTCTCTGCCACGTGAGGATATAGAGAGAAGATGGCCATTTGCAAACCAGGAATCAAGCCCTCACCACACACTAGATTTGCCACTTCCTTGATCATGGACTTCCTAGGTTCAGAACTGTGAAAAACAAATGGCTTTTGTTTATTTGTTGTTTATTTGTTTAAGCCACCAGTCTATGGAATTCTGTTATGGCAGACACATGAGTTATGTAATTATTACTTTTTGGACAGGGCTAGCCTGCAGTTTTACATCTAGGTTAAGTTATCTACAGATATATTTACCTATTTTCTCTCTCTGTCTGTCTCTCTGTCTCTCTGTGTGTGATAGATATTTGTGTAAATTTCCACTTTGAAAATTCTGTTCTGCTGTCAGTGTTGCTTTGAATACACAGAAATACTGAAAACATTATTTGTGCCAAATAAAATGTGCATCATATTAGTCCATTTTCATGCTGCTGATAAAGACATACCCATGACTGGGCAATTTACAAAACAAAGAGGTTTAATAGACTAACAGTTACATGTGGCTGGGGAAGCCTCATAATCATGGCAGTAGGCAAGGAGGAGCAAGTCATGTCTTACATGGATGGCAGCAGGCAAAGAGAGAGAGAGCTTGTGCAGGGAAACTCTGCCTTATAAAGCCATCATGTCTCATAAGACTTACTCATTATCACAAGAACAGCACGGGAAAGACCTGCCCCCATGATTCAGTTACCTCCCACCTGGTGTCTGCCACAACATGTGGGAATTCAAGATGAGATTTGGGTGAAGAAACAGCCCAAACTATATCATGTACTTATAAAGGGGATGCTTTGGTTCATGGATATCAGTACTGTTTACAAGGATTTGCTATTTCTGCTTTTCAGATTTTACCTGGTGTCAAAATGAGAAATCTTTTTTTAAATATCACCCAGCAATATGAATGTGCTTCCTGAATAATATAAAGCAGTTTCAAAGGACAATATGTAAACATGCTTAGTTATTTTAGAGCCTAAATAGCCAAAGCTATGCTAAGCAAACAGAACAAAGCCAGAGATATCACATTACCTGACATCAAACTATATTATAAGGCTACAGTAACCAAAACAGCATGGTACTGGTACAAAAACAGATGCATAGAGCACTGGAATAGAGCAGAGAATCCAGAAATAAAGCTGCACACCTATACTCACTTGACCTTTGAACAGAATTGACAAAAATAAGCAATGGAGGCAGGGCGCATTGGCTCATGCCTGTAATCCCAGCACCTTGGGAGGCCAAGGCAGGTGGATTACCTGAGGTCAGGAGTTTGAGACTAGCCTGACCAACGTGGAGAAACCCCATCTCTAATAAATATATAAAATTAGCTGGGCATGATGGTGCATGCCTGTAATTCCAGCTACTTGGGAGGTTGAGGCAGAAGAATCATTTGAACCCAGGAGGCGGAGGTTGTGGTGAGCTGAGATTGCACCATTTCACTCCAACCTGGGCAACAAGAGTGAAACTCCATCGCAAATAATAATAATAATAATAAATAAATAAAATAAGCAATGGAGAAGGGACTCCTTATTCGGTAAATAGTGCTGGGATAACTGGGTAGTCATATGCAGAAGAATGAAACTGGACTCCTACCTCTCACCATATACAAAACTTAACTCAAGATAGATTACAGATTTAAATGTAAAACCCCATACTATAAAAATCCTAGAAGAAAACCTAAGCAATACCATTCTGGCCATTAGCCTTGGAAAAGAATGCATGACCAAGTCCTCAAAATCAATTGTAACAAAAACAAAAATTGCCAAGTGGGAACCAGTTAAACTAAAGAGCTTCCACACAGCAAAATAAACGATTGACAGAGTAAATACACAACCTACAGAATGGGAAAAAACCATTTGCAAACTATGCATACAACAAAGGTCTAATATCCAGCATCTCAGAAGGAACTTAATAAGAAAAAAACAACCCAACTAAAAAATTAGTATGTTAGATGGGCAAAACACATGAGCAGACACTTTTTTTTCCCTCACTCTGTCTCTCAGGCAGGAGTGCAGTGTTGTGATCTCGGCTCACTGCAACCTTTGCTTCCTGGTTCAAGTTAGTCTCCTACCTCAGCTTCCCAGGTAGCTGGAGTTACAGGCATGCAGCACTATGCCCAGATAATTTTTGTAGTTTTAGTAGAAATGGGGTTTCACCATGTTGGCCAGGCTGGTCTCGGACCTCTGACCTCAAGTGATCACCTTCCTCACCTCCCAAAGTGCTGGGATTACAGGTGTGAGCCACTGCACCCAGCCATGAACAGACACTTCTGAAAGAAGACATACAATTGGCCAAAAACTGTGAATGCTTGACATTACTAATTGATATGGTTTGGCTGTATCCCCACCCAAATCCCATCTTGAATTGTAACTCCCACAATTCCCACGTGTTGTGGGAGGAACGCAGCGGAAGATGATTGAATTATGGGGACAGGTCTTTCCTGTGCTGTTCTCATGATCATGAATGTGTCTCATGAAATCTGATGGTTTTAAAAAGGGGTGTTTCCCTGCAGAAGCTTGCGCTGTGCTGCTGCCATGTGAGACAGGCCTTTCACCTCCCACCATGAATGTAAGCCCTCCCCAGCCACGTGGAACTATAAGTCCAATAAACCTCTTTCTTTTGTAAACTGCCCAGTCTTACGTATATCTTTATCAGCAGTGTGAAAATGGACTAATGCACTAATCTTCAGAGAAATGCAAGTCAGTACCATGAGATACCACCTCATGCCAATCAGAATGGCAATTATTAAAAAGTAACAAACAAACAAAACAACAGATACTGGTGAGGCTACAGAGCAAAGAAAATATACACTCTTAGTGGGAATATAAATTATTTCAGCCACTGTGGAAAGCAGTTTGGAGACTTCTCAAGGAACTTAGAACTACCATTTGACAAGCAATCCCATTCCTGGTTATATATCCAAAAGAAAATAAATCATTCTATCAAAAGGACACATGTACTTGTATGTTCATCACAGCACTATTCACAATAGCAAAGATAGAGAATAATCCCAGGCGCCTTACAATGGAGGGCTGGATAAATAAAATGTGGTACATACATACCATGGGGTATTATACAGCCATGATAAAGAACAAAATTCTGTCCTTCACAGCAGCATGGATGCAACTAGAGGCCATTATTTTAAGCGAATTAATGTAGGAACAGAAAACCAAATACTACATGTTCTCACTTACAACTGGGAATTAAATATTGGTTATTCATGGACATAAAGATCACAGACACTGGGGACTACTAGAGCGGGGAGGGAAGGATGGGGAAAGGATTGAAAAACTACCGGGTTCTATGCTTACTAGCTGGGTGACATAATCGATCATATCCCAAACCTCAGCATCACACAATATACCCACGTAACAAACTGGCACATGTATCCCCTGAATCTAAAATAAAAGTTGAAGTAATACTAATAATAATTATTATTATTATTTGAGACAGAGTTTCACACTTGTTGCCCAGGCTGGAGTGCAATGGTGTGATCTCGGCTCACTGCAACCTCCACCTCCCGGGTTCAAGCGATTCTCCTGACTCAGCCTTCCAAGTAGCTGAGATTACAGGCACCCACCACTATGCCCAGCTAATTTTGTATTTGTAATAGAGACGGGATTTCTCCATGTTGGTTTCAGGCTGGATTTGTGACCTCGTGCTATCTCGCCTCTGCTTCAGCGTCTCCCAAAGCACTGGGATTACAGGTGTTAGCCACCGTGTTCGGCCAAAATCATTATTATTATTATTATTATTATTACTCCTTTTTTTTTTTTTTTGAGACAGAGTCTCATTCTGTCACCCAGGCTGGAGTGCAGTGGCACGACCCTCGCTCACTGCAACCTCCACCTCCCCGGTTCGCTTATTCTCCTGCCTCAGCCTTCCAAGTAGCTGGAGATTACAGGCACCCACCACTATGCCCAGCTAATTTTTGTATTTGTAATAAAGACGGATTTCTCCCATGTTGGTCAGGGGCTGGCCCCAGCTCTAGACCTCAAGTGATCCGCTTTGCTTCAGTCTCCTCCCAAAGCACTGGGATTACAGGTGTTAGCCACCGCCTGGCCAAAATTACATACATACATACATAATTCTTTTTTTTTTTTTTTTTTTTGAGACAGAGTCTCGCTCTGTTGCCCAGGCTGTGGAGTGCAGTGGCACGATCTCGCTCACTGCAACCTCCACCTCCCGGTTCAAGCTGCATTCTCCTGACTCAGTTTCCTCCAAGTAGCTGAGATTACAGTCACCCACCACTATGCCCAGCTAATTTTGTATTTGGTAATAGAGACAGGGATTTCTCCATGCTGGTCAGGGCTGGTCTCGAGCTCTAGACCAAATGATCTGCCTGCTTCAGCCTCCCAAAGCACTGGGATTACAGGTGTTAGCCAATCACACACAAAATTATTATTACATATATATACTATTACTACTATTTTTTTTGAGACAGAGTCTGTCTCTGTCACCCAGGCTGGAGTGCAGGGCACCATCTCAAGCTCACTGCAAACTCTGCCTCCGGTTCAAGCCATTCTCCTGCCTCAGCCTTCCAAGTAGCTGAGACAGGCACCCACCACTATACCCAGCTAATTTTGTATTTGTAATAGGGACAGGATTTCTCTATGTTGGTCAGGCTGGTCTCGAGCTCTAGACCTCAAGTGATCCGCCTGCCTCAGCCTCCCAAAGCACTGGGATTACAGGTGCTAGCCACCACTCCTGCCAAAATAATAATAATAATACTCATACATACACTACTACTTTTTTGACATGAGTCTTCTGTCGCCTAGGGCTGAGAGTGCAGTGCACCATCTCGGCTCACTGCAACCTCCACCTCCTGGGTTCAAGCTGTATTCTCCTGCCTCAGCCTTCCAAGTAGCTGAGATTACAGGCACCCACCACTATGCCCAGCTAATTTTGTATTTGTAATAGAGACGGGATTTCTCCATGTTGGTCAGGCTGATCTCGAGCTCTAGACCTCAAGTGACCCGCCTGCTTCAGTCTCCCAAAGCACTGGGATTACAGGTGTTAGCCACCGTGCCTGGCCAAAATCATTATTATTATTATTATTATTATTACTCCTTTTTTTTTTTTTTTTTTGAGACAGAGTCTCGTTCTGTCACCCAGGCTGGAGTGCAGTGGCACGATCTCGGCTCACTGCAACCTCCACCTCCCGGGTTCAAGCGATTCTCCTGCCTCAGCCTTCCAAGTAGCTGAGATTACAGGCACCCACCACTATGCCCAGCTAATTTTGTATTTGTAATAAAGACGGGATTTCTCCATGTTGGTCAGGCTGGTCTCGAGCTCTAGACCTCAAGCTCCAGCTCTTTCTGACTCTGCCTCAGTTCAGCGATTTCTCCTGCCTCAGCCTTCCAGAAGTAGCTGAAGTTACAGGCTTACCACTATACCCAATAATTTTGTGTATTTACCATGGGACAAGTTTCTCTATGTTGGTCAGGCTGAGACCACCGAGCTCAGAACCTCAAATTTGATCCGCCTGCCTCAGCCTCCCAAAGCACTGGGATTACAGGTGTTAGCCACCACTCCTGGCCAAAATAATAATAATAATAATTATTATTATTATTACTACTACTTTTTAGAGACAGAGGGTCTGCGCTCTGTAAGCCCAGGCTGGAGTGCCAGTGGCGCGATCTCGGCTCACAACTCACCTCCTGGGTTCAAAGGCAGAGATTCTCCTGCCTCAGCCTTCCAAGTAGCTGGCGGTGCAGTACCACCACTATGCCCAGCTAATTTTGTATTTTGTAATGTGAGGCAGGTTCTCCTGTTGGGTCCAGGCTGGTCTCGAGCTCTAGACCTCAAGTGATCTGCCTGCCTCAGCCTCCCAAAGCACTGGGATTACAGGTGTTAGCCACCGTGCCTGGCCAAAATTATTATTATTATTGTTATTATTACTACTATTTTTTTTTTTTTGAGACAGAGTCTCGCTCTGTCGCCCAGGCTGGAGTGCAGTGGCACGATCTCGGCTCACTGCAAGCTCTGCCTCCCGGGTTCACGCCATTCTCCTGCCTCAGCCTCCCGAGTAGCTGGGACTACAGGTGCCCGCCACCATGCCCGGCTAATTTTTTTGTATTTTTAGTAGAGACGGGGTTTCACCGTGTTAGCCAGGATGGTCTGATCTCCTGACCTCATGATCCGCCTGCCCTGGCCTCCCAAAGTGCTGGGATTACAGGCATGAGCCACCGTGCACAGCCCAAAATTAGTTTTTTAAAGATGACAAGTAATAGCAAGACTGTGGATGACATGGAGCTCTTAGGTATTGCTAATTTAACTATGGAATACAGTGACCACATTAAGAAACTACTTAGTAGTTTCTCAGAATGTTATACATGTAATTCCTTGCAATTCCACTCCTGGGTATGTACCCACAAAAGGGAAAACACATGGCGACATAAAAGCTCATGTGAATGTCCACAGCAGTGCTATTCATAATAGCCAAAATGTGAGAAAAAGAACCAAATATCTAATAACTCCTGAAAGGAGAAACAATATGTAGTATATTCATACAATGAAATATTCTAAAATCAAAATAAATGATATGTACAGAATGAACCTCAAAATGTAAAGTGAAAGAATTCAGACACAAGAGATCACATATCACATGATTCTCTTTAAGTATCCATAAATGGCAGATTCATGAAGATGGAAAAAGATTAAAGTTTGGCTAAGGCTGAGGGTGAGAATATTCCAAAATTATATTGTGAATAGGGTTGCAAAAATCTATAAATCTATTAAAGTCATTGAATTATGCACCTAAAACATTTTATGATGGTATGCCAATTATATATCAAGACATTGTTTAAAAAATATTTAATGAATTTTAAAAATCATATATTGTACACCAATGATGTCTAAGGTTAAATTCATTATAATTATTTTAATTCCTAATGCTAAGGACAATTTTTTCTTAATAGTATTGATTCATATCTTAAGGTCTGTTGTGTCCTATCCTTGTGTCATTAAGAAAAAGATTGAAAAACCATAGTTTCATGTTGCTAATATCAACAAGCACTTGTTGACAAAAGGAATCACAGATCTATTTTTTTCAAAATTATCCTGATATTTTGTTTCATTTAGTTGAAAACAATCTTGAAGTTCCCAAAACTTCACTGATTATTAGAGAAAAATATTCCTTTTTTAAGAACAAGGAAATTCTATTCCTAGTATCCTAAGAGTTTTCTTATAAATAGCTATTATTTTAACAGAAAAATATGGAATTTTGAGACCTTATTACTTGACTTTTCTCATTTAATATCTTTTTTTTTTTTTTGAGACAGGGCCTAGCTCTGTCACCAAGACTGGAGTGCCGTGGTGCAATCTTGGCTCACTGCAACCTCCACCTCCTGGGTTCATGCAATTCTCCTGCCTCAGCCACCCAAGTAGCTGGAATTACAGGCACCCGGCAGCTAATTTTTGTATTTTTAGTAGAGACAGGGTTTGGCCATGTTGGCCAGGCTTGTCTTCAACTCCTGACCTCAAGTGATCCACCCGTCTTTGTATCCCAAACTGCTGGGATTACAAGCTTGAGCCACCTCTATTGACATAATATCTTAATGTGATTATTGACACTACTGATTTTCAAACATTTAAATTACCTTTAATAACTAGAATGAATCCTTCTTTGCGTTTTATATTCTTTTATAGATTTGCATCAAAGATTATGAGCAACATAGATCTGTAATGTTCTTTCTTAAAAATGTAATAGAATTTATTGTGAAACTATCTGGTCCTAGAGTTTTCATTTTAATAAAATTAATAATTGTAATTAATTTCCTTTAACAGCTAAAGGGCTATTCATTTTTACCATTTACTTTTGTCTTACTTTTGATAATTCGTGGGTTTTCTAGAAAGCTGACCATTTCAAATACATTTCCGTATTAATGATCTAAGTTGTATATATCTTTCTACGATCTCATTAAAGTCTGTATGAATATTAAGGATGTCATCACTGTTTATTCTTCATATTGTTTAGTTGAGTAATCATCATTTTTCTTCAGTGAACCTCACCAGAGGTTTATCAGTTTTACTGTTTTCAAAAATTGATATATAATAGTTGTAAATATTTTGGGAGTACATGTGGTATTTTAATACCTGTATATGAATCCTTTTAAAGAACCAAACTCTGACTATTCTTCTTGCTATACATTTGGGCTTTAAAAACTAAATTCTGTTATTTTTCTTATTTGCTTCATATATTTTATTTTGTTTAAATGTGTTATGTTTTTTGTAATTTCTGAATTGAATAATTAGGTCAGAAGAAATCAGAATTTATCATTTTCTAATGTCTTACATATTAGAAATATGTATTATATATCCTAAGCTATAAAATTTCCCCTAAAAAGCATTGCTTTTTAACTAGCACACAACTTTTTATATACAGCACCTTAATTATTAGTCAAATTAGAATATTTTCTGAATTATTTTGTATTTTTTCTTAGACATGTGGGTCATTTAGAAATATAGTTATTAATATCCAAATATATAATCTATTTTCTATTTATATTTTGTGATTTCTGGTTCCATTTCAATCAAGAGTCAGAATATATTCTGAATTATTTCAGTTTCTGGAACATGTGGGGCCATGCTTTAAGTTCAATATGTTCAATTTTTATATATTGCACACTCTAAAAAGAGGTGTAAATACTCCTACAACCACTTTGTTTTAAGATCATAAAAGATACTGCTTATAAACATTATACTGATTTATCTATATTGTAATCAAACACTGAAATTTTCAACCAATCTTCTGGATACTTTTCTACAGATGTCAAGAATTCAACTACATTTATACTTTAATGTGGTTAACAGAATTTTGTCATATTGCTATGACAAAGTAGAGTGTTTTTACATACATCAATTATGTCAGTAGTATTAATAGGTGAATAAATATCTTTACATTATTGTGGTCTTTTCCCTCTGCTATTCAATCAGTTCAATTGAATTGCCTATCAATTCAATTACAAATCAATTCAATTACCTATCAATTACAAATCAATTCAATTACCTATCAATTTAATTACAAATCAATTACCTATCCACCCTCTCATGGTCGTATATATTAATGCTCTTTCTAATCTTTTATGTAGGACATAAACTTCATTGGCTGGCCATGCAGGTATGATTGTTCAATTGTACGATGGTACAATTTTTTTTACTGACTGCCTGAACATTTTGAAAGAGGAAAGGAACATGTAAAATTATGAGTATTTGTTTTTTTTAAAAAAAATGAAAATCGCTCATTCTCCAAGCACCAAATTCCAGTTAATTTTGTCCTTTTTCCCTGTGGCCTCAGCATGCAGATCTAAGTGTAAAAATGGCACATCGTCTATGGGGATGCACCTCACTGGACCCCTTCCTGAAGAGAAAGGAGAAAATAGGACAACATCATTTTCATTTGACATTCTGCCCATGCCCTATCTTCTTTTTGTCATTTTTTCCCCCTTCTGGAAATGGAGCTTCTTCCTTTCTTGCGAATGCATTTAAGACTGTTAATTTTGCCTCTAAGCATGACTTTAAGTGCAACCTAAGTGTTTTAACATGTTATACACTTATTACCGTTCTGTTGAAAATATTTTCCAGTTTTCTTTGTGATTGCTTCTACCACCCACAGGTTATTTAGGTTACTTAAGGCCATCTTTTTTTTTTCCCCTGAGCACTCACCACATTAACTATTTCCTGTCTTTTAAGCATCTACTTTATGTACGTAACCAGTTTCTATCCTTGTCCCGGATAAAAATACTAGCTTAAGATAAGTTATTTCCTCTGGCTATAAATTGGACATTAAGCATGTTTTATATGTTTAAAATACAGCAATATGACAAAATTCTGTTAACCACATTAAAGTATAAATGTGGTTGAATTTTTGACATCTGTAGACAGATCTGTTGAAAATTTCAGTGTTTGATTACAATATAGATAAATCAGTATAATGTTTATAAGCAGTATCTTTTATGATCTTTAAGTGGTTGTAGGAGTACTTACACCTCTTTTTTATATTCATATTGAAATTTAAAGGTATTTTAAAGTAACTTTCTTGTTATCCAGTTATTCACTCAGGGTAATCAGATGTCTATTCAAAACAGCCAACAATGAGCTAAAGGAGTGCTGTTCCAGCCAGAATCCTACCGCTACCACAAGTGATGAAAGCACAAGAAATCCTCCACAAAGGTATTCTACAACTTTAAGTGCAACCTAAGTCTATTCTAAACTTCTGAACTAAGGGTTGGAGAAAACTGGCTCTTTAAATTTCAGAATAAAAATCAGTTTGCCTATCAATATAAGGCAATAAATACTCATGCATCCACCTCTCGTGTGCCAGTAATTCCCAGGGACCCTATAGAAGTCTTACTGCTGTGCAAATAGAGGGACTGACACAAAAACTCCAGTCACAGGATTCTCTGGGTGGTTCTAAAATAGAAGAGGCACGTATAGGTATCTTAAAGATCAGGCATCGTTCCAATCACTTTATAAGAATTAATGAATTATTATAAATTATTAATACAGCAAACCTGCAAACTAGTCGCTATAATTCTTGCTGTTATTATTCCCGCTGTCAGATGGGATAAAAGAAGGTAACTAATTTGTGACAGGGGAAAGTCTCAGATAGTGAGTGGTGGATTCAGGATTTAAACCCACGATGCCTGATTCTGGACACTTGCATTTAATTTCCGCAGCCCTCGCAGCTGCCGGCGCCGGCGCTGCACACACAGCCCCGCTCCGCGCGCCCAGCCCCGCCGGGTCCCGGACCCTGCCGGCAGCCTGCAGTGCCTAAACGTTAGATCTGAAGGATAGGAGCGTGCTGAGAAGGATAATGCTTTTAGGCAATTAATTGTGTGTTCTTTAAATACGGGCATGTTAACCATACGGGGCTAGGCAGCGCATGCCTGAGCTGTTTGGAATAAAAGACTGCAGGATTTTGCAGTTTCTTTCTCTCCATCCTGCAGTCCACTTCTGAACTTGTCTCCCTCCTCTTGGGATAATTCTTAGGCTGCCCGGACTTCACTTCAGCTCTGCTATGCAAAGCCTTCCACTCATTCCACTCAGACCCCCAAATGCTGACCGGCCAGGGGATCCCATGCTACCCTGCAGACTGTTGTATGCACAAGAAATCCAGGTCCCAGCCTCTGAGGCTGTCAGTGCCTTGTTAGTAAAGAAGGCACAGCTGAGCCAAATAACCAGACAAATGACCAGATGTGTACTTTCTGAGAATTGTAAAAACAATATTGATGCTCACAAAAAAATATATGTATATCAGGGCAGGAATATGGACAAAGGCAGTCAGAGAAAATGATCTCTGAAGACATTTGGATAGGATGGGAACTAGTTTATTTTTTTCAAGATGCACTGCCCAATTATTTCCAGTTATTCAATTATTATTCATTTTTATGGTATTTAAAATCATGGGATACATATTGGTTTATAACAGTTTATAAGAAATATTGTTATGATAAAACTAAAAGATAAAGTCACTATCAGACTATAAGACATGAACACGAATGGCAGTTACACAGGTGGGCATTTGCAAGCACACACTGCCTGGCACCAGCTGCACAGCCTTGGGCAGGGAAGGAAACATTCTGCTTCTCAGTTCCCTTGTGTTAGATGAGATGGCCAAATACTATGTACAACTTCACTCCAATACAGTAACTACTAGCCCCATGTGGCTATTTAAATTAAATTTATAATTTAAAAAATGGACATTCATTTCCTCACTCTAGCCTCATTTCAAGTGCCCAAGAACCCCATGGGGCTAGTAGCTTTCATACTGTACAGCATGCATACATATATATATATAAATTGTTCACAGAAAGTTCTTCTGGACAATGCTGGTGTATCAAGAGAGGGTCAACTATGATTTAGATACACTGCTGGGAAAATATCACAATTAAGCAAATAATAGATGCAGTGCTAGGAAAATATCACAATTAAGCAAGTAATAGTTTTATATTCAGGATTCTTTTGTTTGTGAATTTGTAGAGAGCTTGGCGTAGAAGCCTGAGAGCTGTGCTGCAAGTCTTTTTCTTGTAAAAATCACTGGGGCTGTCAAATCCTGATAAAGAGAAAGTTTATTTCAAAAAGTTCAAGTGAGGTAGGCTTTGGGACAGCTTGCATGCAAAATATAAAACTCGGTAACTATCAAAAGGAGAAAAAGACAAATCCAACATTTCCTACATTCACGACGAATAATCAGCACCATTTTCAAATAATTATCAAATTAGAAAAAGACAACCTTTTAAAAACATTGAGCCTTTTATTTAGGTCTTCTGAAGCTAAAATGCTTTTCATTTTATTGTACAGCCTGAATTAGTTTAATTCCTAGGTTAGTTAACTTTTAATGTTGTTATGAATGTTATTAATTTTAAATGTTTACTTCAAATGTTATTGATAAATAAAAATGATTTTCGTATATTGCACTCCTGTCCAGTGTCTTTGCTAAATGTACCTATTAAAGCTAATAGCTTATCTGTAAATTATTCTCAATTTTCTGTTGCATTCCATCAATAATTTATTTCCAGTTATAACATCTTTTATTTCTTTGCTATTACACTAGCTAGGACTTGCAATAATAAATACAGATATTTTTGCCTTTAGATTTATTTCAGAGGGAAAGTTTTAGAAACCTTTTAGATAATTATCTAAATTACAGATGTAACAGATCCATATTCACATTTATTTCTGCTCCTGTCATTTTTACTAATAGATGTTTCCAGCAATATGACTATTTCATGTAAATTTTCAAGTTTAATGTCCTAATTTTGTTCCTGATATTCTCCAATGATTTTTAATGCCTGTTATTAATGTAGTGATAACATATTTGAAATTACTGATGTTGGTTATTAGAGCCTTCTTCATTTTTCCTTGATAAGTTTCACCAGAAATTATCTGGCTTCAATAAGCTGTTTAAAGGATTTTACTTAATTTATTTCCCTTATTTAGTATTTGTTTTTCTTCATTGCTTTTCTTGGCCTTATTATTTGCTTCATTCTGCTTTCTTTGCTTTTACCTACCTAATTATAATTTAATTTGTTGACTTGGGTGATTATAAATATTCAGATACGTTTCCACTTTACAGATTTAGGCAACAAAATTTCCTCAAAGAAACTTACAGAAAAAAAAAAATCCAATAATATATAAAACGATATATCGTGACACAGAAGGGCTTCTTATTAGAAACAAATTGGTCAGTTAAATATTTGAAACTCATAGCTGCAAATAATCACATTAAGAGAATAAAGGGAAAAACAAGATTATCTCAAAAAATATATAAAACTACATGACAGAATTCAGTATGCAGTCATGATACGTACTCTCAGCAAAGTAGGAATACAAAAAAATGATTAATCCACTACGCGTATCTGCAAAAATAACAAAACGCTTATATATGGAAATTAAAGACCATTCCTTTGTGGATAGTATGCCACAACACAGCACAGATGGGGTTGAAAGAAAGGAAGAGAAACAAAGGGCTGCCATGAATTAAACCAGTAGAGAAAATAAAAGCCTGGGTCATGCAGGGGACAGTGCCTTATTCAGCCAGCATCAGGAATGATTGAAGTCTGGGGCTTCTACACAGTGGGAAAACGAGCATAGTAATCACAATAAAGAAAGACATCTGAAAGGTGCTAACTTAGCCTCGGATCAGAAGCGCTGTCTGCTAATGCCTTGCTGGTGAAAAGCGTATCCTGCGTAAGCCCTCAGAAATCCCAGAAAACAAAGACCAAAAGAAACGACGCTTTGTCAACAGAGCAAATCGAAAAAATCTTCCAGCAGTGACAGGGCATTAAAAAAAAAAAAACGCAGACATAAGATGGAGTGAATCAAAAAAGGATTTATCTAATTCATGTATGAAATGTTTCAGAATCTATTGGATTCTAATTTTTTTAAAGCAGACAGATACGAAAATACAACGAAGACGTGCATGACTGAAACCAAAAGAGATTAAAGTAAAACCTCATTCTCCTGAGGAAACGGTGTGAGGAGGGAATTAGGGGCTGCCGGAACACAGCGAAGCAGAGGCAGAAGGCAGACAAAAGGGGCTGGGTTGGTCCCTGCCTGTGTGAACAAAAAATATGTCAGATTGGAAAATTGCGGTAAAATCCAAGCGCGGCACGTACGTTGCCCCCACAGGAAGTGTCCGCCGCGCTGCCTGTGCCCGGAAGTAGGTAGGAACACACAGTCACAGGCAGCCAAGAACCGGGGGGGAAGAAAAAGAGATGCACACTTCCCCTAGAGAAGCCTCCGAGCGCGGCCGCGACTCCGGGCCTCAAGCCCATAAAGAAAAAATACCGGAGACGTTCTGGCACCATTTCGGGGTAAAGAAGCTGCCATGGAAGAGCCTGCAGCTCCCTCAGAAGCCCAGGAGGCAGCCGGGGCCCAGGCAGGTGCTGAGGCAGCAGGGGAGGGTGTGTCTGGGCCGGACCTTCCCGTCTGTGAGCCCTCCAGGGAATCTGCTGCTCCAGATTCGGCCTTGCCACATGCGCCTGTGGGCTGGGCCCCCTTCCCTGTAGCTCCAGTCCCTGCCCACCTCCGCACAGGAGGCCTGAGGCCTGCCCCAGCCTCAGGAGGAGGAGCATGGCGCAATCCGTTTCCAAGCCGAAGCAGCGGCATTTGGACAAAGCAGATCATCTGCAGGTATTATATACATGGGCAGTGCAAGGAGGGGGAGAACTGTCGCTATTCCCACGACCTTTCTGGTCGGAAGATGGCCACTGAGGGCAGCGTTTCGCCGCCTGGGGCCTCTGCAGGTGGAGGCCCTAGCACGGCTGCGCACATCGAGCCCCCGACTCAGGAAGTGGCGGAAGCCCCCCCGGCTGCATCCTCCCTTTCCTTGCCTGTGATTGGCTCGGCTGCTGAAAGGGGTTTCTTTGAAGCCGAGAGAGACAATGCAGACCGTGGAGCTGCTGGAGGAGCAGGTGTAGAAAGCTGGGCGGATGCCATTGAGTTTGTTCCAGGGCAGCCCTACCGGGGCCGCTGGGTTGCATCTGCCCCCGAGGCTCCTCCACAGAGCTCAGAGACTGAGAGGAAGCAGATGGCTGTGGGCAGGGGGTTGCGGTTTTGCTATTATGCTTCCAGGGGAGTTTGCTTTCGTGGGGAGAGCTGTATGTTCCTCCATGGAGACATATGCGACATGTGTGGGCTGCAGGCCTTGCACCCCATGGATGCTGCCCAGAGGGAAGACCATATAAGGGCCTGCATTGAAGCACACGAGAAAGATATGGAACTCTCGTTTGCTGTGCAGCGTGGTATGGACAAGGTGTGTGGCATCTGCATGGAGGTTGTCTATGAGAAAGCCAACCCCAATGACCGCCGCTTTGGCATTCTTTCCAATTGCAACCATACCTTCTGTATTAGGTGTATCCGCAGGTGGAGAAGTGCCAGACAGTTTGATAACAGGATCATCAAGTCTTGCCCGCAGTGCAGGGTCACCTCCGACTTGGTCGTTCCCAGTGAGTTCTGGGTGGAGGAGGAGGAAGAGAAGCAGAAACTTATTCAGCAATACAAGGAGGCAATGAGCAACAAGGCCTGCAGGTATTTTGCGGAAGGCAGGGGTAACTGCCCATTTGGAGACACATGCTTTTACAAGCATGAATACCCTGAGGGCTGGGGAGATGAGCCTCCTGGGCCAGGTGGTGGGTCATTCGGCGCATACTGGCATCAACTTGTGGAGCCTGTGCGAATGGGAGAGGGCGACATGCTCTATAAAAGCCGTAAGAAGGAGCTTGTCGTGCTTCGACTGGCCAGTCTGTTGTTTAAGCGGTTTCTTTCACTGAGAGATGAGTTACCCTTCTCTGAGGACCAGTGGGACTTGCTTCATTATGAGCTGGAAGAATATTTCAATTTGAATCTGTAGCATTGTGCTGTGGCATGTGGTCTAGTCTGCTGAGGTTCTGTCGTCTGCTATTGCCTGTTTTCCCTGTGTTGACACTCTTATTGCTTTCAGGGGCTGTTGAGGCAGTGCTTCTGTTTTCTTGTCTATTCTGCATATCTTTCCCCCTAGGATTATGGTGATTATCTGTGTTTAAAAAAATAAGTCCTTAAAGTTACTGTTTTGGTGAAATTAATATTAATGTCAGCTTATGGCTTTTTTTGTCATCTCTGTTTTCAACAGGATTAACTCAGTTCTAGTGTAGTGTTTACTGAATTTCCACACTTATTTTGAAGACCCTCAAGAGTAAATGTGGCAGAGTGAAAGGAGAAGTTTTAATTGAACTAGTAGCTTTGTGCTATAATAGCCTTAACAAATGGACCCTCGCAGGGTCTTGCAGCTGCTCATCTGTTTACAGTTTGTTCTTTCCCTCCTTCCCCTTCAAGTGCACTTGTTAAACTGTGATGAACTTGTGATTTTGTGTTTTACTTGACCAAAACCAAGTGTATATGTTTACATGTTTTTATCCTGTTTAGCTTGACATGAAATAATTTATATTTGGAAATATATATTTAAGAATGATATATATATAATATATATGTATAAGAGCTATGTATTTGAAAATATATATAAAAGAATATACATCACAATATTTATGTTTATGTAATAAAGTAAATACAGAGCCGAAAGCTGAAGGTCAAAGCCTAACAGGATTGGCTGTTGTGTGGATGTGAGTTGTGTGAATAATCATTCTGTCCCTTGCACAGAAGCCAGTAATTAGCATCTAATGAAAAGGACTGTTCAAGTGGGTCTGGCCAAATGTAACAGATGCAGATCTTAGAGGACTTACAAAGCACTATATTGGTAATTCTTACAATGGCATTAATAGCTCACTCTATAAAAACAAATGGTGTTCCTATGCAGTTTTGCCACCTTCTCAATAATTCTTTGTAACAGCAAATCCTAGGCTCAGAGGCACAGTGCTTTGTATTTGATATACAAAGTCTCTAGACTTTCCCAACAAGGGGCTTTAGACAAAAGATTTCAACATAAAAGTAACAAGATTATAAAAGGGAAAATAGAACAAAAATACTAAAACCAGTGAGAATAAAATAATGGAAAGATAATAAAATATAGAAAGCACTAAAAACTAAGTGTAAGAGTAATATAGAAAATTTACATACAACTTAGATTAAATGAAAGCAGTTTAAAGACTGAAAGTCAAAGGCTATAAGACTTCATTACAATCAAAATGAAACATCCTATTTAAAATACACACAACATAAAAATACAGAAGCATTCAAAGTAGTAAGATGGGAAAAAAAAACCAAACAGGTGCTATGACTGTCTTGATTGTAGACAATGTTTATGGTAAGGATAAACACTTTGCTGGAGATAAAAAGGAATGATACATAAACATTAAATTGTAATTCACAGGAATATATAACTGTTCAAATTTTGTATACATTTAATAACGTTGTATCAGATACACAACTGATAAAAATAGAAAATCCTAACTCCAGACTCTTAGTGGACAATTTTAATACACCTTTTTAGTAACCAAACAAGCAAAGAAAAAATGAATGTGAAAGATAATTATGCCATTTTAATGACTTACCTGCATAACTTATGATCTGCATCAACTGCAAATGCACTTACCTTGGCTGAAGTAGCTGAAAAATATGCTAGGAGTGTGAATCTTGAGTCCCAGGTTATTCACACTGTCCTGACTGTCCAACAAATATGGCACATTTAAGAGTTTTTATACCACGTAATTTGCATGCAAAAGGATGAATTTGTCAGAACTACCTAATGTGGTACTTGCTGTAATTTTTCTCATTATCCTGATGAGGTAAATAATAGAGAATTTAAAGGTTTTGCCCATAGAGTTTATGACCCATAGCTGTGAATTAGTGGAACAAAGACTGGAACTCAAACAGTGTATGTCCAGAGCAGTTGCACTTACCATGTTCACTAGGAGCAGGTGGACTAGCTGAGTGTAGCTGCTGGAGACGCAAGTACAGCCTTTAAGTATGGATGCTTCAGCCAAGTGGAGCAAAGATGGACATGAATAAGCTCCCGCAGAATATAGGAGCCATGGGGCTTTTATCTATAGGCTGCCAGCTCAGTGATTTTAGTCCACTGCTTCAGAGTGTGCCTCAGCCTCCTATAATTTTACATTGCCTCTCCCTTCTTACATGACTCCTGGTGCTAGTAAGTACCTCAGCCTATTTGCCTGGACCTTTTGCCATATTCCTTTCCTCTTGATTCCTCTTAGCGAAAGAATTCACCAATTAGGACACCCTTGATGCCTGACTATCACTGGCATGCAAGGTGAGTGACAGATTCCAAATAAATTCCAAACATCTGAGGTTCCTGCCCTGCAGTTGTGCAGGAGAAAGAGAGATTAGATGAACTAAACAACCAAAGAACGAGACCAGGTGGTGTATTCTCAAAGACTGTGCCAACACCAAAGTCTCAAAAAATGAGTCCCAGTAGTGTCAGAGCTTTCAGAGAGGTGTTTTTAAGCTGAGCCCAGAAAGCTGTGGAAAGTTTCTCCAAATGTACACTTCCCTGCATTGTGAAATACCATGTTTTTATTCAAATAGTATCTTGAGCCAGATAATCGTAAAGTTCAGGATTTATAGTAGGACAATGATTAGTAGAAAATAAAGTGGCTTGGGAGACAAAGGATAGTTAGAATGCTGACTCTGCTTCTTACTAACCATTCAGTTTCACAGTCTCAGGAAGTTACTTAAATTTTCTGTACTTCAGTTTCTTCATATGAGAAATGGGTACAGTTCCACCTACTTTTGCAGGATTGTTGTGAGGATCAAATGTAGTCTGGACAAAAAGCTCAAAACATAGTTTGTTGGTTTTTTTTTTTTTTTAGTGATCTATATAGATGTGAGATTTGTGCATATTTTTGGACATGAAAAGGTGATTGCACAGAAATTAATCACCAAGATTTTCTTTTTGAGAATCTTTGGAACTTGTATTAATGTAACATTATCATTTAATGATTATTTTGGTAAGCAAGGGGTATATTACCCTCACATTCATAATTTCAAAAAGATGAAGCATTTTTTCAGCAAAAAATACTCAGTTGAAACTAAATATGTGCTATTCAGTTACTTAAAATATAACAAAAGAAATACATATTTTTGGCAGATTTCTAAGTGAGGAAAATAACAAAGGGACATTTTTAGACTATATGGGATTCCTTGTTCCGTCATCAGTTCATTCAGAAAAATGTCAAATAACAGAAGTATTACTGCCACCAAGTCTGGGTGAAGTGTTACCAAGGGCTTTCCCACGATCTGACCACTCCCCTGCTGCAGTCAGGAACAAAGAAGCCCTTGCCACACAAAGGTCTGCTCTGTGAGTGGCGCAGTGTTTGTGCAGGCCCTCGCCCCAGGAGGACTTAGGGATTCAGCCCTGGGGTCTACAAAAATGGTATCATTTCAGCTACAACTAAAAAAGCCTGAAACAAGTCAGGTTTGCTTAGGTTTCATGTGTCTCGATTTGATGGATATCCACACATGCAAATATGCTAAGAGAAATTTACCTAGTAATTCTCCCCCTTCGAAGATATGGAAATCACTTTGTCTCATGGCTCACATGTCACTAAATCAATTCACTGAATTTCACTGACAGGGAAACATTTTCAGTCCGTAGTCTATGTCCGTATGCTCTTCCATTTTACGCTTTTCCAAACGTCGTGGAGGCGTGGTTTCTGTTGCCACAGCTAATGCTAAACTACAACTTCAGTGTGGGATAGAGTTAGGGTAGGGCTGGGAACAGGGATGTATGGGAAGTAACCCAGTACTAGTGCATAGAAGTAAATTAATTCATGTCAGTTTTTGCCATGAAAATATATATCACATTTTCCAATATTAAGGGAACAATAACAAAAATAATTATGAAATAGAGTACAGTGAAACTGTCAATTAGATCTAGATATTAAAAGTAGTACAGGCAACATTCTCTGAGGTCAATATAAGAAAATAAGCTACCACTGTCTGGGCACAGTGGTTCACACTTGTAATCCCAGCACTCTGGGAGGCCGAGGCGGGTGGATCACGAGGTCAGGAGATCAAGACCGTCCTGGCTAACACAGTGAAACCCTGTCTCTACTAAAAATACAAAAAAAAAAAATTAGCTTGGCGTGGTGGCGGGCGCCTGTAGTCCCAGCTACTCTGGAGGCTGAGGCAGGAGAATGCCGTGAACCCAGGAGGAGGAGCTTGCAGTGAGCGGAGATGGCGCCACTGCACTCCAAGACTCTGTTTCAAAAAAAAAAAAGAAAAGTAAAAGAAAATAAGCTACTACCACTTTTAATTGTCTCTCATAAATAATTTGATGTAGGAGTGAATTCAAAATCATTTAGAATATAATATGACAATGGCAAATTATACATACCATAATATACAGGATACTTCTAGATCTGTACTCAGAGTATAACTCCTAATTTTAAATACTAATGTATATTGTCTTAAAAACATAAAGAGCCTAATTAACTAGGTATTCAAACCTAAATTTTAAAAAGACCACAGCATGAACACATGCACACATATACACAAACACATACAAACACAACTAAGGTAAGCAGAAGGAATTAATAAATATTAAACTAAAAATTTGTTGAACAGAGAATGAAAATGTAAAGGCCGATTTTTTTTTTTTGTAAAAATAATTAGTAAACAGATAAACCACTAACTTAAAAAATAAAGGATAAAGTACAATTAACATAGGAAATGTTAATCAGAGGTAATTAGAGCTAAAAAGGCACTAAAGAAATGAGAAATAAATCCTTGTTATACCCAAGGGAAAGGTACTTGAAAATATGAAACAAAATTTAGCAGTTTCAACATAAACATAAATTTCCAAACATCAATCCAGATGACAAATCTAAACGAACCTATTGCTAACAACAAAAGAATGAAGTTGTCTAAATTGCACTTATTCCCTACTCCACACAAAAAGAAACAGAAGACATTATCCCCTGAAATTTACTTACACATTTAAGTAAAATATATTGCAATGCTGTATAAACCATTTCTTAGTCCATTTGAGCAAATATCATAAACTAGGTGGCTTACCAGCAACATAAATTTATTTCTCACAGTTCTGGAGGCTGAGGTTTAAGAGCATGGCACCGGCAGCTTGGTGCCTGGTGAGGGTCGGTTCCTGGTTCATAGATGACCATCTTCATAAGAAGACACTGTCAAGTGTCCTCACATAGTGGAAGGCACTACCAACGCCACTGGGACCCCTTTAATTGTGCTGTTTTAATGTACAATAAAATGTATTAAAATTAAAAACTATAAATAATTACATAAATATATTTGTTTTCTTTTTTATGGGTAGTTTGTTTTTCAGTGGAGAAGTGCTTGAAGCAATGCCATATGATAACATGTTCTAGTGAAAGTTTTATGCAAGTTAATCAAGAATACAATACAATATAAACCATGAGGGAATCACAGTTGTGGGGGCTTAGACACAAAGCTGTATATACCATTTGAGCTGGTAAATTGGAGCCTCTTTTATTAAGGGCATTAATCCCATGTATGAGGCCTCCACCATCATGACTCCAACACCTTCCAAAGGTCCCATCTCCTAATACCATTACCTTAGAGATTAGATTTCACTGTAGAAATTTTGGAGATACACAAACATTCAGTATACAGAACTGCTATGGTTTGGATATGGTTTGTTGAGCCCACCAAGTCTCGTGTTGAAATTTGATCCACAGTGTTGGAGGTGGGGCCTGGCAGGAGGTGTGTGAGTAATGGGAGCAGATCCTTCATGAATGGCTTTTGCTGCTGTTCTCTCAGAAGTGAGTGAATTCTCTGAACTCCCGTTAGAACTGGTTGTTGAGACGAGCCTAGGCTGGGCACAGTGGCTCATGCCTGTAATCCTAACACTCTGGGAGACAGAGGCATAAGGATTGCTTGAGACCAGGAGTTTGGACCAGCCTGGACCAACATAGTGAGACCCCATCTCTACAAAAAAATAGAAACAATGAACCAGACATGGTGGTGCATGCTTGTAGTGCTAGTTAATCAGGATGTTGAGGAGGGAGGATTGATTGAGCCCAGGAGGTTGCAGCTGCAGTGAGCTATGATTGTACCACTGCACTCCAGCCTGGGCTGCAGAGTGAGACCCTGTCTCTAAAAAAATAGGAAAACAGCCTGGCAACTCCTTTGCCTACTCTTTCATGATGTGATGTCTTCTATTCCTCTTTCATCATGAGTGGAAGCTTCCTGAGGGCCCTCACCAGAAGCAGATACTGGTGCCATGCTTGTGTGTGTGTGTGTGTGTGTGTGATGGATTTTTGCTCTTGTTTGTGGTGCCATGCTTTGTGTGTGTGTGTGTGTGATGGATTTTTGCTCTTGTTTGTGGTGCCATGCTTTTGTGTGTGTGTGTGTGTGTGTGTGTGTGTGTGTGTATGTGATGGATTTTTGCTCTTGTTTCCCAGGCTAGAGTACAAAACCGCACTCTTGGCTCACAGGAACCTCTGCCTCGGGTTCATGCGATTCTCCTGCCTCAGCCTTCCAAGTAGCTGGAATTACAGGTGCCCACCACCACGCCCAGATAATTTTTGTATTTTTAGTAGAGACAGGGTTTCACCATGTTGGTCAGGCTGGTCTCGAACTCCTGACCTCAGGTGATCCACCCGACTGGGCCTCCAAAAGTGCTGAGATTACAGGCATGAGCCACCACACCCGGCTGGAGCCATTATTCTTTTACAGACTCCAGAACCATAAGCCAAATAAGCTGCTTTTGAAAACTATATTATTCAGTTTCATATATTCCTTTATAGAAGCAAAAATGGACTAAGACCAGAAAATTGGTGCTGAGGAGTGGAACGTTGCTATAAAAATACCTAAAAATTTGGAAGCAGCTTTGGAACTGGGTAATGAGCATAGGCTGGAAGAGTCTAGAGGGCTCAGAAGAAGATAGGAAGGGAACTCCTGGAACTTCCTAGAGACTGGTTGTGACCAAAAATGCTGATAGAAATACCGACAGTAAAGGACATGCTGAGGAGGTCTCCGATGGAAATGAGGAACTTACTGGGAACTGAAGCAAAGTTATACCCTAGCAAATACTTTGGCTGCATTATGTATACACTCTAGCACTTTGTGGAAACCTGAACTGAAGAGTGATGGCCTAAAGTATCTGGCAGAAGAAATTTCTAAGCAGCAGAGCATTCAACAAGTGGTATGGCTGCATCCAACAGTCGACAGTCAGATATGGGAGCAAAGGAAGGACTTAAAGTTGGAACTTATGGTTAAAAGGGATACAGAGCATAAAAATTTGGAAAACTCAAGCCTGGCCATGAGAAAGAGAAGGAAAGAGCATTTTTCAGGAGAGGAAATCTGAGGAGGACAGCTGAACAACCACTTGCTAGAAAGATTAGCACAGATAAAAAAAAAAAGAGAGCCACTTGGTAATAGAACAGTGTGAAAAAAGTCCAAAGGCATTTCAGAATCTTTGAGTTTACTCCTCCCATTACAGGTCCACAGGCCTAGAAGGACAGATGGCTTCTGGGCCAGGCCCAGGGTGCTGCTGCCCTGTGCAGTCTTGGGAAGCTGCTTCCCACATCCTGGCTGCTCGGACCACAGCTAAAGCTCAAAGGGCTCAAGCTACTGCTTAGACCACTGCTTCAGAGGGTGCAAGCTGTAATGTTTGGGGCTTCCATGCGGTGCTAAGACTGCAGGCACACAGTATGAGACTGACTGAGGCTCTTTGTGGGTTGGAGCCCCCACGAAGTGTCTCCACCACGCACCGCCTAGTGGAGCTGTGGGAGTAGGGTTGCCATCCTCCAGACCCCAGAATTCTAGAGTCACCAGCGCATGCACTCTCAGCATGGAAAAGCCACAAGCACTGGACTCCAACACATAAGAGCCACATGGGCTTCACACAGCAACGCCATGGGGACAGCGCTGCCCAAGGCCTTGAGAGCCCACACCTCATACTGTTGTGCCCAGGATGTGGGACATGGAGTCAAAGGAGAATATTTTGGGGCTTTGTGTTTTTGTATCTGCCCTTCTGAGTTCTAGACTTAATATGGGGAGTATTACCTCTTTCTTTAGGCTGATTTCTCCCTTTTGGAATGGGAATGTCTAACCAATGCCTGTATCACATTTGTATCTTGGAAGTAAATATCTTGTTTTTTATTTTACAGGTTCACAGCTGTAAAGAACTTGCCTGGAGTCTCAGATGAGACTTTGGACTTTGGACTTTTGAGTTGATGCTGGACCAAGTTAAGACTTTGTTGATAGGATGATTTTATCTGGCAATGTGAGAAGAACATGAGTCTTAGGGGGCCAGGGGCAGAATGCCGTGGTTTGGATATGGTGTCTTTGGCCCCACCGAGTCTCATATTGAAATTTGATAACCAGTGTTGGAGGTGGGGCCTGGTGGGAGGTGTTGGGAATATTGGGGTGGATCCCTCATGAATGGCTTGGTGCCATTCTTGCAGGGATGAGTGAGTTCTTACTCTGAGTTCTCTAGAGAACTGGTTGTTGAAAAGACCTTGTCATTTCCTCCTCTTCTATCTCAGTTTCTCTCTTGCCATGCGATGCCTACTCCCCTTCCCTTTCTGGCATGGGTGGAAGTTGCCCCAAGTTCTCACCAGAAGCAGGTGTTGGGGCCATGCTTCTTGTACAGTCTCCAGAACCATGAGTCAAAGAAACCTCTATTTTAAATAAATTACTCATCCTCAGGCATTTCTTCATAGCAACACAAACAGACTGAGAAGCACTATTTCATCAAACAAAATAAAGGTGTACCTACATAACTTATGAATGGTATATAACATGGGGGCCAGTTCTAGTTCATTTTGTGCTGCTATAACAGAATACACATGCCCCTTGACTTATGGTGGGGCTGTGTCCCAAGAAACCTGCCATAAATAGAAAATATCATAGTTGAAAATGCATTTAATGTCCCTATAAACCCATTATAAAGACAAAAAATCATAAGTCAAACCATTGTTAAGTCCAGATGCTCACTGAATTACACTGGGGTTACGTCCTGATACACCTGTCGTGAAGTTGAGTAATCATATGTCGAACCATCATAAATTGGGGCCCCTCTGTGCCTGAGACTGGGTAGTTTACGATAAACAGAAGTTTATTGGCTCATTGTTATGGAGGCTGGGAAATCTAAGATTGAGGGGCCAATGTCTGGAGAAGGCCTTCTTGTTGCACTGTCCCATGGCAAAAGGGCAATGAGCGTGAGAGGGAGAGGGAGCAAGAGCTTGAACTCAAAACTTCCAGCCCTTTAATAATTGGTATTAATCCATTCATGAGGGTGGAGCTCTCATTTCCTCAGCATTTCCCATTAGGGCTTACCTTCCAACACTGTTATATTGGGGATTAAGTTTCCAACACATGCTCTTGGGAGAACACATTCAAACCATAGTACCAACATAGTGTAATACAAAAATAACTAGAGATATGTCTCATTTATGAATATTGATGCAAAAAATAGGAAATGAAATATTAGTGAAAGAATAGCACAGTTAAAAAATAAGACATTGGCCGGGTGCAGTGGCCCAAGTTTGTAATCCCAGCACTTTGGGAGGTCGAGATGGGCAGATCACGAGGTCAGGAGATCGAGACCATCCTGGCTAACCCGATGAAACGCTGTCTCTACTAAAAAATACAAAAAACTAGCCCGGCGAGGTGGTGGGCGCCTGTAGTCCCAGCTACTCGGGAGGCTGAGAATGGCGTGAACCCAGGAGGCGGAGCTTGCAGTGAGCCGAGATCCGGCCACTGCACTCCACCCTGGGCGACAGAGCGAGACTCCGTCTCAAAAAAAAAAAAAGACATCAGGAAGTAGTGGATTATATTCCAGGAAAACAAAGATGGTACAATATGAAAAAATATTTTTTCTTAATATATCAAAGGAAATAATCATATAAGCAACTTCATATCTCTCCCAATAAAAATAAATTTGTGATCCGAGGTCAGGAGATCCTGGCTAACACGGTGACACCCTGTCTCTACTAAAAAGTACAAAAACAAAAAATTAGCTGGGCGTGGTGGCGGGCACCTGTAGTCCCAGTTACTCAGGAGGCTGAGGCAGGACAATGGTGTGAACCCGAGAGGTGGAGCTTGCAGTGAGCCGAGATTGCGCCACTGCACTCCAGCCTGGGCGACAGAGTGAGACTCTGTCTCAAATAAAAAATAAAAATAAATAAATTTGTGATCAATTTGCTTTAGTGTATATAATACAGCTATTTAAGGCATAAATATATTTATATATGTATATTACCAAATCTAAATTTTTGAGAAATGAACACACAAAAACATATAACCAATGAAAGGAAATCAAAAATTAACATAGGAAAATTAAAATATTAAATATAAAGGCTGAGACTTTGAAAACAATTCATAAAATAAACCACTAAACGGATGAGGAAAATGAGAAAAAATAAAAACAAAATCACATACACACTTACATTCAGTAGGAGGATTTCACAACAGATATTCTATTAAACAAACATAAGAAATCACTCAACCAGATGTAGGTTAATTGCAAAACTGAAATTGATAATTTTCTAGGCATTTATCATTTATCAAACATTGGCTACAAAACATGACAATGTAACCTAGTTAACATAAAATTAAAATGATTATCACAATTTAAATAGGGATTCTCATAAAACCTTTAAAGAACAAATCATTAAAGTGCTATGTAACACAATCCAGAAGTTTAAAATGGAAGGAAGGGTCACTGACATGTTTAATTATGAATGACACAGAATTTTATATCGGAATGTAATGAAGATAGTGAACACACACAAACACCCATTCACAAATACATGCAAACTAATGATCAAATTTATGAATAATGATGCAAAATGTAAAGAAAATATTAGAATAAAAATATTTCAGCATTGTATTTCTTTAATCAGTCAAAAAGATAATCCTATAATCATCTCTTTTGATCAAGCAAAAACAATTAGATTTTTCTCTCCTTTCTTCACTGTTAGTCATTATTTTGATGTATCAATCAATGCAATTGTATACAAGGCCAAATAATGAGACATATAAATGATACATCCTTCAAAGAAGGATTTAAATTCATCTGAGATGTTGTATGTTGAAAATCTGAAAATTTCTGTAAAACTTCAAAAAATAAAAATCAGTAAAATTATAGGAGAATAATGTGGATAAGTTTCATATTATAGAAAATGTAATAAAACACCTATTTTTGTTATCACAACAATAAACTACACAGGAACCATGTACTTTAAATTTAGGAATAAATAAAAATGGAATAAATTTAAAAATGTGTTAAGTGTCTTCAGGAAACCATAAATACTTAAGCAAATGAAAATAATATATAATTTGATAGGGAACTTTAACATTACCAATGTGTCAATTTTTTAATGAATTTACCAAATTTCTAATAAAGTACTGCTTAGGGAAAAGTCTTATTATAACTGTGTCCTTCCTCTATTCTCAACCACAACAATCACGAACGCAGAAAACGTCGGTAACTACATGTGGGGGCATTTCACACACACCAAGCAGCAGACACCAGCTGGGAATCCTCCAATTTAATTCCAAGGCTGTCTACCTGAAGATAGTGTCAGATCCCACGGTGGGGGGGCCAGCCGGCCCCAAGACTCCTCCCACTCCCTAGACACCAGTCACAAGTCCAGGCCTCTGGAACTTCTGACCAGTGGGCTTCAAGTTGGCGTTCCCACAACCCACTCTTTGGATTTGATTAATTTGCTGGAGCAGCTCACAGAACTCAGTGAAACATGTTTACTGATTTATTACAAAGGATGCAGATGAAGAGATGCATTTGAGGAGGCTATGGGAGAATGGGGCGGAGCTCCCGTGCCCTCCTGGAGTGCCACCCTCCAGGAAGCTCTAGGTGCTCAGCTATCCAGAAGCCTTTTGAGCCCAGTGCTCTGGGGTTTTTGTGGCAGCTTCATAACATCCGCATTCCTTCCCCCGGGGTTTGGGGGGGTATGGCCCTTTATGGAATGAGGATCTTCTGATCCACCTCAGAAAGGCTGGGTGAGATTAGAGTCCTGCCTTGAGGTGGCTGAAAGGAGGTCAGGAGAAGGTAGAGAGATTCTGTTTCCTAAGTCCTGCTCCTGAAGCCTAACACCCAGTATTATTTTTTTTTAAAAGACTGTAACAAGGGCTATGGGAGTTATGAGCCAATAACTGTAAATGAAAACGTGTGTGTGTGTGTGTGTATGTGTATCTCATAACACAAGTACAAACTAGTTCTTTAAACAAAATCTATTATGAAAGTTGATATGTTGTGGGGAAAAAGCCAGTAGGACCAGAATATTTTAGAATTGAAAAGCATCCGGTCAATGAACTTTACCAGGTCTTCAAACAGTGTCATATTGCCAGCAATATGAAGAGCAGGTAGTGGGACTTGAATTGATAAAAAAAATATATACTAAAAAGGTTCATAAACAGACATATGTATTGGGTTTATGATAAAGATAAAAGGATTATTCAATAAAAGTTGCTGGGTGAATTCAGGAGTCATTTAGAAAACTAATATATGGGCTCCAAATAGCATACTTTAACAGCAGTATAAATTCCACTTACATCAAAATTTCAAACAAATACAAAACCAGAAAAGGATTTCCTTTATATTTTAAAGTCTTGGAGTCAAGAATGTCTTACAATGACATATTCTATAAAACTCTTAAAAGTTTGACCATAATTGTAGCAATAACTGCATAGGGTCTCCTGTGTGCCAGGCTCTGTTCTAAGATGCTTTATCCTAATTAATCCTTCCAACCATCCCAAGAGGTAGGCACTATTAACCCCTTGTAGTAGCTGAGAGCACTGAAGCTGAGGGAGGCTCATAGACATGTCCGTGGCACACAGTTAATAGACTTGCCCATCTGACTGCAGAGCGGGACCTCTCGTCAACTGCTCTGCCTTACAAATGTAACCAGTTTAAAATGAGCTAATGAATTCGGTATGAGCAGCTTCCTCACCCCTAAAATAGTATCAAACTATAAGAATTTATTTCCATAATATATAAAGGCTTCTAATAAAAGACTAGTAACTTAAATCAACAAAGTAGAAATCTTGCACAGAAAGCAAAATGCATATAGTTTGAAGGTGGGGAAAAGTTGTCAAGCATCACTAATAATAATAATTATTAAAACTGATGAAATTTCAGTTTCCTCCCAATTTGTCAAAAACCCAGATGTTTAAAAACACTCTGTCGGGGGAATAGGCATACATTGCTTGCAGGAGTATAATTGGTACAACTTCCATCGAGGAACATTCGATGATAACCAAATCATGAGTTCACATATGCATACACCTTGACCAAGCCATTCTATTTTTTTAAAATGTGACTGCAGGTTTATTCTATACATACAAAATCTTTCAAGTACAAGGATGTTAATCTCAGCCTTCATTATAAGGGGTGCAGTGGCTCACATCTGTAATTGCAACACGTTGGGAGGCCGAGACAAGGGTCTCACTTGAGGTCAGGAGTTCCAGACTAGCCTGGCCAACATGGTCGAAATATGTTGGTATTTTGTATTGTAAAAATACAATACAAAAATTAACCAGGGGTGGTGGCACATCCCTGTGTTCCCAACTGGGGAGGCTAAGGCACAAAAATTACCTTAACCTGGGCCGGGCGTGGTGCCTCACGCCTATAATCCCAGCACTTTGGGAGGCCGAGACGGGCGGATCACGAGGTCAGGAGATCGATACCATCTTGGCTAACACGGTGAAACCCCGTCTCTACCAAAAATACAAAAAATTAGCCGGGCGAGGTGGCGGTGCCTGTAGTCCCAGCTACTCGGGAGGCTGAGGCGGGAGAATGGTGTGAACTCGGGAGGCGGAGCTTGCAGTGAGCTGAGATCGTGCCACTGCACTCCAGCCTGGGCGACAGAGCGAGACTCCATCTCAAAAAATATATATATATACACACACACACACACACATATATATAATATATATAGACATATATAATACATACGTATATATACATATATATATGAGCGGAAATGGTGCCACTGCACTCTAGCCAGTGTGACAGAGCCAGACTGTCAAAAAAAAAAAAAAAAAGAAAAAATTAGAAAAGACAAATCCAACAATAGGCAACTGGTTAAAAAATGGCATAGACATACAATGGAATATTATAAAACAAGATTTTAAACGTAAACATAAAAAGAGGAAATTTGCTTGGGCTGACTTGGAAATATTGTAAGTAGGAAATATACGTGTGCTAAAGTTTATAATATTATATCATTTGTATATAAAACCAGTGATAGGCCTGGTGTGGTGGCTCACACCTGTAATCCCAGCACTTTGGGAGGTTGAGGAGGGCAGATCACCTGAGGTCAGGAGTTCGAGACCAGCCTGGCCAACATGGTGAAACCCCATTTCTACTAAAAATACAAAAATTAGCTGGGTGTGTTGGTAGGCGTGTGGAATCTCAGCCACTTGGGAGACTGAGGCAGGAGCATTGCTTGAGCCCTGGAGGCAGAGGTTGAAGTGAGCCAAGATTGAGCCACCACACTCCAGCCTGGGTGACAGAGCAAGACCCCATCTCGGGGGGGCGGGGGAAGCAGTGATAATCAGATATATCAGATATGGTGTCTATGCTTGTGTGTGCATAAGTCTCCTGAAAAATCATACGTAGGTGAAATGATATCTGTATCTATATATATCTAAATATGTACACACCCAATGTGTAGGAACATACATACTTCAATATGTACGTGTGTGTATATATCTACCTATATATAAATACAGGAGAATGTGTGTGTATATATATATAATAGATATATGTGTGTGTGCATGTAAAATAAAGCAGAGCTTAAAACTGAATGTCAGTTGTTAAAACAGTTCCTTTGTGAGTGTGAGTTTTTGTGAAGAGGGAAAATGTGTTTGATTAGACTGCAGTGAGAAAAATTAAGTGGTTTAAGGTAAATATTGTGAGGACACAGCAATGATTTGCTGCTGCTAAATCACTATGACGCCAGAGCTGGCTCTCAGTGCTCCTACAGATGCAGACATAGGTTTACTGATCAGGCTTAGGACTGTCTGATATTGCCATGTGATAAAATCTGTGCATCAGATACAAAGGTCTTTATACTCAATATTCTGTATTCTCCTGAGCCTCTCTAAACTAGATGTTTTTCTGAAAAATTACTGAAATAGTGACTAAAAATCTGTGAAAAAGAATAAAAATAAATTTGTAAGAAGTGAAAATTAACCTAGAGCAAGCAAGATAAATAGAAATAAAAAAGCAATATTGAAAATTAAACAAAATCCAAAAGAAAGATTTTCTAAATTTACTTATATTTGACAAAGTGAATTTTAAGGCACAGGTATTAATAGAGAAAATGAAAAAAAATCCATGACTCAGAAATGTAAAGGAATTTTAAATTTTTATCCACATAATTACATAGCCTCAGAATATACAAAGAAAAATATGACAAAACAGCCAGGCATGGTAGCTCACGCCTGTAATCCCAGCACTTTGGGAAGCCGAGGTGGGTGGATCATCTGAGGTCAGGAGTTCAAGACAAGCCTGACCAACATGGTGAAACCCTGTCTCTACTAAATACAAAAATTAGCTAGGTGTGGTGGCACATGCCTGTAATTCCAGCTACTTGGGAGGCTGAGGCAGGAGACTCACTTGAACCCTGGAGGCAGAGATTGCAGTGAGCCAAGATTGTGCCATTGCATTCCAGCTTGGGCAACAAGAACAAAACTCCTTCCCCCCTCACAAAAAAAAAAGGAAAAAAAGAAAAGAAAAAAAAAAAAAAGAAAAAAAATAGGGGAAATCCATGAGCCTACAAACTTAGTAGACATTTTTAACATACACAGTAGTCACTTATTTTAAAATACTGTTATATTTGGATGACACAATGAATACAGTGACCCTAATTGTCATGTTTAGACCCCTACACTCATCAAATGTAGAAAAGTCACTTCTCATGGTATGATAGCAGACCAAAAAAGGCAAGATGACCTGGCCAAAAGCTCTGAATTCCAGATGACTTCTCTCATAAAAATAGATCACATAAGTTTACTGTGTAGTAGGCAATGTGCAGATGAGTTGATAAGGATAATCTAATTCTCATAACATCACCCAGAACAATATGCTAGTTAAGAAACTGTTTTTCCCTTTTCTTTTTTTTTGAGACAGAGTCTCACTATGTTGCCCAGGCTGCAGTGCAGTGGCACGATCTCAGCTCACTGCAATGTCCGCCTCCTGGGTTCAAGCGATTGTCCTGGCTCAGCCTCTTGAGTAGCTGGGATTACAGGCATGCACCATCATGCCTGGCTAATTTTTTGTATTTTTAGTAGAGATGGGGTTTCGCCACATTGGCCAGGCTGGTCTCGAACTCCTGACCTCAGGTGATCCACCCACCTTGGCCTCCCAAAGTGCTGGGATTATAGGCATGAGCCACCACGCCCAGCCAAGAAACTCTTAACTTCTCAATGCTCAATGTCAAGTCCATACTGAGAAAGTTGTGGAGTCGGGATTTGAACTTGGGTTATCTATTTTCAGAATACCTAAGTTGACTTCCTCCTTCTTTCCTGCTACCCTTTCGATCTGGAGGGTGTTGGGAAGAATCTGCCTACAAAAAGCTGCTTGGAGAAAAGCATATTTTCTTCATTGCAGGTGGGCCAGACACAAGAGAAGTGCTGAGTTGCTGGGAATAGAAGACTGCTAGATCCACCTGGTTTTGTCTATCCATCTTATCTTCCTCTAAACAACAGGTTACTTGTTCTACTGCCTGCACTATGCCTAGTTCCTCAAATTCATACAACAGCACTCTCCTTGCTCTGCTTCCTTGTTTCCAGGGCCAGTGGTTTAGTCTCTTTAACTGTGGCTTTGCTTATTTCTTTGAATATTGTCTCTTTCAACATATTGCCCAAATTCTTAACTAGGGATAATAATTTGGGTATTTTGAGAAGCAGACACCAATACAGGAGTAAATGAGCAAGGATTTTACTTGAGTGCATTCCCATGAGAGAAAATGGGGAGCACGCCAGAAAGGCTTTGATATACTTTGGACCACACTGCATGTCTGTTTCTGCGTGAAGGAGAGACAGAAGGCAGGCAGAATGGAAGCACTGCTATGTAATCTAGTAGAGGCTCAGCAAGGCCATCCCGAAGCCATAGTCTGCCATCACTGGAGTTTTATAACTCTCAGAAATAGGCCTGGTCACATTTAGTTATTAGCTGGGAGCAGGCCATGGAAGTATGGCTTTGACAAAAATGTGGTAATGGATTTCAGAGAATACTAACTGGGCCTGCTGGGTTAATTAAAACTCCCTGTAGTTGAATGATCCGGAAGGTATTGAATGTTCATGCTGCTAGGCATAGTGATTGTATTAGGATTCTCCAGAGAACCAGAATCAGAACCTATATTCTCAGGATTCTTCAGAGAAACAGAACTTTTATCAAAATACCATGGTTCAGTCTAGGTCCTGCTGCTCACCACACAGAATGGCAATTGCTGGGACAACAAGTATTGCCAGGGAAGAAGTATTTAATCAAGCGCCGTACCTGAGGAAAATGGGAGATAAAGTCAAATCCATCTCCCCAACCAAGTAAAACTGAGTTTATAGAGTGGGAAAGGTGGAAAAACAGGAATTAGAGAGGGGTAAGGAAACAATCATGATGGATGAGGGGTCTGGTGTCTCACTGGATGTGGTGGTCTGATGAGTTTCAATTCCTTGCCAGAGGGTTTGTTTCCTAAGGAAGGAAGTCAGTAAGACAAATTAAGTTTCAAATTTTAAGACTAGAGAGGGTCAATTTCTATGTTTATTCAAAAAAAAAAAAAAACCCATAAATATCAGTTCTATGGGTTAATAGGGCCGGTTATAGTCCCCCCACCTTTCTATTTATCCGTCCCTCAACATGGGGAACCCTGTGGTCAATCCTTCTGTCTGCCTCATGCTGAGGAGGGGCATCATGGGATAGTGACGAGGAATGAAAAGGTAGTACCTGGTTAGCATCCAGCTTGCTGGAGAACCATAATTAAACACACATACACACACACTTGGGGAACCCAAGAGAACAAACCTAAGCCTCCCAAAAAGTATTCCTGATTCATTACATCCACTTTCAAAAAAGTATGGTTTATCCTTTAGGGGAGAACAATAACGAACTGAAAGGTGTGTGGTCCCTTAATGATTTCTTATTTTAGGTCTTTGGGCTTTGAATGCTAACTTAAAGCTGTCTTTGAGGGTTCAAAAGACCATGACTGTTTCCCTTGGAGGGACCCCAGAGGGACTGGTTTTACCTGAGTATGTTGAATTTATGGCTTAACACCAGCTAACTTGAACTAGAACCTGTTGGAAGCAAACTCAGACTAGTTAATTATTTCCGAAACAAGGTTAATACCCTATCATTATAAAGCCAGTCCCAAGGACCTGCCTATGAAGCATGTCAGCTGCTTCATCTGGGCTGCTCTACTTGGCTTTCACAGGTTCCTTCCTCTCAAAGTAAACAGATTTTTCAGTGACTTTTATCCAGTTCACCAGGCTGGCTGTTCTCTCAGGAACAACCTCCTGTGTGTCTGGATTGTACATACCCATCTGCAGTTGTTCAACAGTGAGCCGTGGGTCCTGGATGAACCAAAAAAAAAAAAATGCTTTGCAATTCTGCAGCATTTGAAAACAAAGACATTGCTCCTAAATTAGTTACTTTCACAATCCTCTTTAGCAAAGGGTCTTCAGGAAGCTGTTGATACCAATCTATAAAATGGAACAATTCCTTCACATTATATCCTCTGGTTTCAACAGTTAATTGGTTCTGCCCTTTCCCCACACTGGAAACCATAGGTCTCAGAGATACTGATTGGAAACCACAGGTCTTAGAGATACTTTTTGGTTGCCTAGGCTAATTTTCCCTTTTTGTGGGTAGCCTTAAAGCTGGTGATCTGAGCTCAGACAGACCCATGTCTGAGTCTGGTCTAGCTTTCAGATCCAACTCAGCACTCTCTTACCTTTGTTTTAGCTATTATAGATAACAATAACAAAGGGATTGAATATTTCACTTTTTCCTGTTAAGTTTGCATTTCATTATGCATCCAGTGAACCAACTCCCCAGGACTTGAATCCATCTCAGAATTCCATTCATAACTTTTACCTTTAATAACTGAATGCAGCACAGCTGCAGCTCCACACCATGGGTGACCACATTGCCACCCAGGAGTCAAAGGTTAATCTAATAACAGGTGTACTATAGCTTTCTTCTGAAACATGATTTTTCTTTCCTTAGTCCCCCATTTTTAACAATGACAAATCATAGTGGGACCAATTTATTTACAAAATAAGTTTTATTTCTTATATTTGACCTGATTATTTGCACAAAGTCCAGCAAGAATTATTGTAGGCTCTTATAAATTGGCTTTGCTGGAAATTTTCCTAAGGTATCTCTAATTTGGATTTTAAAGGCTTTTTAAGCACAGCCAAGGATTTGTAAAAAGTAGAGGTTCCTCTTCAAAGACTTTCCTCCCCATCTAATTAGGAATAAATAGTAACTTCTCTTAGAAGCAAAATGTATTCACGGACCTGTGCCAACATTCTTAAACATCTGCTAGCCGTAATAAAGACATCAATGTACTTTATGTTCTTAGCGCCCACAATTTAGCCTAAATATTTGCCATGGCATGTGTATACTGGTCCAAGCATTAGGTCATAGCCTGTTCCTCTTCCTTATTTGAAGGTGTTTTTACCTTTCTCAGCATTCCACAAGTTACTTCCTCCTTCCTTTGTTCTCCTCTGCCTTTGCCTCTTTTAAAAAGTTCTAAGTTGCTAGCCAGTCAGGACAAATACAGAATGTGAGGTCCCGTTCCAGCCAATGGCAACCAGACACAGCAGTAGGGTGGACGAGTCTGGTTATAAATGACGCTGTCTCCTTTATTCAGTGTACTCTCGTGGCAAAACTGCTGGCGAGTGTACCCTTTCTGCAGAAAGTAAAAATGGCCTTGCTGAGGAAATTAAATGTATGTCCAAGTGCTATTTCTTTATGGCACCAGGGAACAAGCATTTCTAACAGATTTACCTGTGCCTGCAGATACCTATATAAATTGGGTGAATTTCTCTCTTCTTGAGGTCTCAAAATAACATGAGGTCCCTGAGACTGTCAGAAGGTGGCATTCTTTGTTTTCCACAGGTCAGAAGGCCTGCGAAGGAACTGTGCAGTTAAGGTACAAGGCCAGGCTTTCCAAGGAGCTGTTACCGGCTCCATAAGGCAACTTCAGTTTCTCAAGGCGTTCTGCTGATATCTGAAAATACATTATTCCAGTCCAAGCCTTAGTGTCTCCAATTGTGACCTGTTATAAGTCAACTTCAGTTTCTCAAGACATTCTGCTCATATCTGAAAATATGTTATTCCAGTCCAAGCCTTGGTAAAACAATCAGTGCCTCCAATTGTGACCTGTTTTTAAACGAAAACAGATTCTTATTCAACTTATGCAAATAACTATATTGCCATAAATTGAGAACACTTGTAAATAATTTCCAAAATCTGGAGAAATCAGCTGGAGTGAAAAAAAAATACTTCCAATTTTGTTTACAAGAGTATACTCTGTCAGTTGTTAAACACTATAAATAGCTCAAAAGAAAAAAATTTTCTTTAAAAAACAATGAAAATAATCGGCAATCTTTCAAACAAGAAAAGCCATAAAAATTATTTCAGTCCTCTAGTAGTTCAGTCCATGCAATTAACTCTTGTTCTGCTTCGTGCTGGGTTAGCAGTCTTTAAGTACACACCAGCCTTTTAATTAGAGTCCTGCATGCTTTCTCTCTAGTCCAATGGCACAATCTCCAAAGTAATCAGAAACCTATATTCAAAAGTCCTTTCCATGAAGCCCCCTAAGCAGTAAGTTTTAGACTGTGGCTGATTGCAAGCTGCTTTTTGAGAAGAATCAAAGTAAAACAGTAATTGTGGATGACAGATGTCTTAAGATGGTCATAAAGACAACTTGTCACTGGTAACTTGGGATCTTTCCTTACTTTGTACCAGTTGCAAAGAAAGAACACCCAGCTGGAAGCAAAGTGGAGCATGTTTTATTCCTGGCCAGGAAGGGAGAAGGCGAACTCTTGCTCTGAAAGCACCTTCTCCCCCGAACAACAGAAGGCATGGGGTTTTAAAGGACTGCTTATGGCAAGAAAGAGAAATGTTAGCATGTGCAAGGTGGACTCCAGACCCACAGGCTCAGTTCATAAACATACATCTTCATACAACCCATGTACATAAAATAGTGGAGATTTTCTTTTTTTGTGGTGGGGGGGATTTTGGTATTATAATTAATAATTAATGATCTGAAGGCAACTAAGATCATCTGTTCCAGCTTGGGTGCTTTTGGGGGTCTTACCTTCCTCTGGTATCTGGTCAGTGGTCATGACCTTCTGGCACCATCCTGGGCCCACTGGGTTTTTAGGCTGTTGTGCCTGTAAGTAAGGGACTAAAGAAAAGCAATAAGAAAAAGAACTTTCCCAGTTATTTCATCAGGGTTGCCTTAGAAACAAAATCCCTCCTCTGTCTGTTTGCTCCTCATTCTTGTTGGCTGCTGAGGGTTGGGGTCCATCTTCTAGAACTGCTTTCTGCTGTGTATGGGCATTGTCATTTCATAAGTTAGAGGAGAAAAATTTTTCCATTGCTATTCTAAGGTAGGCCTGATTGTCACCAGGCTGCAGCCCTAATTGCCAAGATCCTTTCTTGATTACCATTTGTAGTTTGATTGCTTCCAGTTCCTTACTGACAAAGCTTGCTGAAAGGCTAAGAATACAGGGCCAAAAAGCAGTAAAAGTATGATCATCACCAGTGGGCAAAGGAAGGGGAGGCACAAAATCTGGTTGGGCAGGACACCTTTTACTGCATTCCAGATGTCGTTAGAGCTAATCTTGGTTACCCCAAAGGAGCAGAGCCATTCTGCTTGCTTTAACATTTCCTTTATATTAACTTCTATCTCCCCAGAGGTGTTTGCTGAGGTGCAACAGGAGGTGTTGGTGATCGCACCTACTTCTTGTTTTGCTAGTAGGTAGTCTAAGGCCAGCTGATTGTCCGGTACTACATGGGCTAGTGAATTGAAAGAAGGCTGTATATTTTGAAGAGCCTTCCTGGTATTACATATGAGATTTTTGACTGTCCGGGTTATATTTCTCAGGGTAGCCTCACGATAGGCAAAGCCCTTCAAGGGGCAGCCAACCATACAGCAAGTACTATACCTACCAGCATCAGCCCAAGAGCCTTCTTAGACTTATTGTAATGGCAGGTTTTGGTATGAATGGTTATTCCATTGGGTCCCATAACACCTACTATATATTGTCCTATGTGTATTACATTATCTACACAAGGGTCAACTACCACCAGCAATGGAGAAGAAAAGGTCGCAGCAGAGGAGCCGTTAGGGAGGTGGTGGTGGGGAGAGCCACAGATGAACATATACCCTGGGGATGCACACACCCTGTGGCAACGGGGAAGTTTAGCCAATGAAGTAATTAAGAGCCCTGAAGGGGAGGGTGAGTCTTCTGACAATGAGGGGACAGGGGGCCTTTCTGAGTCCAGGTGAAATCTATCTTTATTACTGAAGCTATTGCTGGAGGTGGGTAGTAGAGTCCCCAGTATCCCTTGTTGCTTGAGGTAGGTGCTGGACTATATGAGTCTTTGACTCTTGGAGTAAGATCCATGCAACCCACAGACAGGGGAATCGCTCAGGTGTACAGAACAGGTGTGGGTTGGACTTTAGATTTTCATGGCACCTGTGTAAGGTTGAAGTCACCTCCCCAAGGACACACAGTGTGCAATGTTCCTCAAGTCTGGAGGTGCCTGTGATATGTCCGACAGATTGTTCTGGCTGGCTATAATATGGGGGAAGTTGACTATTGCCTTTGTGCCCCAGAGACCTTTGGCTGCTGATATCAAAATCACCAAACAGCATAAGAAAAAAAGAAAGAATACATTTGTATTTATCTAGGCTAAGCACTCAGAGGTGGCTAAGAGATAAGGATGGTATTAGGCAAAGGGTCACTCATTTAAGGAAACACTATGGGGCTTTCAGGGAGTGCTTGAGGGAGTGTGGTTGAGGTATATGCAGTATTTTATCAAGATGCCAGAGGGATATCAATCAGGACTAGCATGGTCAAGATGTTCCAATAGGGGCCGGGCGCAGTGGCTCACACTTGTAATCCCAGCACTTTGGGAGGCTGAGGCAGGCGGATCATGAAGTCAGCAGATCAAGACCATCCTGGCTAACATGGTGACTAAAAAAATACAAAAAATTAGCTGGGCGTGGTGGCTGGCACCTGTAGTCCCAGCTACTTGGGAGGCTGAGGCAGGAGAATGGCGTGAACCGGGGAGGCGGAGCTTGTAGTGAGCCGAGATCGCACCACTGCACTGGGTGACAGAGTGAGACTCCGTCTCGAACAAACAAACAAAACAAAGATGTTCCAATATAAAAGGAAACAGAGCCCTAAGCCAGGGACCACCTGTGAGGACTACAGAACAAGTCCTAATGCAATCAGAAGCAGACAGCACAAAAGTGACACCAAGAACTCTCCTGGAAGGTAGAGACAAGTTTTATAGCACTGACCTCTTTAGATGGGCCTGAGTATTCTTATCTTTTGGGAGTCAGGTTGGGTTTTCAGAACAGCAATTTTAAATCCGAGATGGGTTCAGCCTGGTACGAGGGAGTTTCCTGCACTGCACTGCACTGGTGTATCCACCTGTTTCACTCGTGTGTGATGAATCTGCGGGGTGACGCCCTGAAGTTTTAAGGCAGAATGTGTGGTCAGTCACTAAGTATGGTCCCATCCGTTTTAGACCTAATTGCCTCTCTGGGCTTTTGACCTTCCAGGTTTTCAGATATGCCCAATCTCTATGGATGTAAGGATGCAGAACCAGATCTGTCAATGACAGAGAAGCCTGTTTTCTGTAAGCTCCAAAAACACAGGCCACCTCCCTGATATGTAATATATATTTTAGTTGTTCCTTTTCCTGTGGACTCAGCGCCTTCCCTGTGGCTGCCTCTGGGATTGGTGGCCCACACATCAGTTCGAATGCACTCCGTTTCTAAGTGCTTTACAGACAGGGTGATGATAGGCCAAAGCAAGGGAAGAGAGGCAAGTGGGCAAGGTAGAGAGCACAGCCATGTGACAGGAAGGCAGGCATGGCCGTGGTTGAAGCAGTGGGACACAGGCACCAGAAGGCAGAAGCTGCAGCAGCAGAGAGAGAAAAAGAGAAGAAAGACAATTTAAGCCATGCACAGAACGAATACCATTGAGCTCAGGCATGCCTGGCACTTTCTTCAGGACCAATCAGGCATCCCCAGTCTCCCAGTCTGGTGCATTTGTTTCTGATGGTCTCCCCTAGGTGCCTCAATTAAACCATGGGTATTTCCTTCCATTCCCAGAATGCGATCCATAAACCTCACAATGGAGATATCTTCCAATGCCCCAAAAGTGAGATACACCCTTTCTTGATGCCTTTTTCCCATTTGATAAATGCCCGCATTACCAGCTGTCACAGTCCTCTCAGGGTGGTGGCCACTGGCCTGATGAGGAGAGGGCTGACAGGGTGATGGGCTTGGATACAGAGTAGGATGGTCATGGGCTCAAGCTCCACCTGCAGACATGCCCAGCAGACACTCCAAGCCATGACAATTTGACCTGGGTGTTGGCCCAAGATAAACTGCTACTGCCCACTGCTCCAGCTGCTGGGAGTCACTGGTTAGGAGGTGCCACTCTGTCCCCAGCTGAGGGAGGCCATGGCCATCCTGGACAAGCGTCCAGAAATTGTCACTGTTAACTTGAGTTCTTTCCCTGCTTTGTACCAGTCACAAAGAAAGAACACCCAATTCGAAACAAAGGCAAGCAAGTTTTATTTCTGGCCAGGAAGAGCTCAGGCTCTCACTCTACATGCCCCTTCTCCAGAATAAGAGAAGACATGGGTTTTTAAAGGTCTAGGTACAGAGAAGGAGAGAAACGTAAGCACGTTTTGGGGTGGGAGTCCACCCACAGGCTCCATTCATAAGTATACGTCTTCACACATCTTTTTTTTTTTTTTTTTTTTTTTTTTTTTAAAGTCAGAGTCTTGCTCTGTCACCCAGACTGGAGTGCAGTGGCACAATTTCGGCTCACTGCAACTTCTGCCTTCTGGGTTCAAGTGATTCTCCTGCCTCAGCCTCCTGAGTAGCTGGGATTACAGGTACCTGCTACCACACCCCGACTAATTTTTGTACTTTTAGTAGAGACGGGGTTTCACTATGTTGGCCAGGGTGATCTCGAACTCCTGACCTCAGGTGATCCGCCTGCCTTGTCCTCCCAAAGTGCTGGGATTACAAGCGTGAGCCACTGTGCCCAGCCCATACAACTTATATATACAATGGAGGGGTTTTTTTGCAGGAGAGAGAACTTTACCATTATAATAATATGTTAATGCTCTAAAGGCAACTAGGGGTCTTCTGTTCCAGCTTGGGCAGGTTTGGGGTCTTATCTCCCTCTGGTATCTGGTCAGTGGTTATGAAGCTCTGGCACCATCTGAGTTCTTGAAATAGCTGTGCCTATAAATAAGGCACTAAAGAAAAACAGTAAGAAAAAGAACTTTTCCAGCTACTTCATCAGGGTTGCACTGGTAACAACTTGACAAGGAAATGTGGTTATTTCTGCAGTATACAATAATTTATCATAGTAATCATAATTATTACTGATAACATAAACTAAGACATATCAGAATTTTAGGAATCTCATATAATTTTGAAACACATTTCTAACACATTTATATAAATATACCCCAAGCAAGTTAAACACCATTTCCTACATGACAATGCTTGCTATATAATTTTAACATACTGAATAAACCTAATATATCACTCTTGGACTTCAGGAGGCCGTAATATCTAAAAAGTTAGTTTGAGGTCAGAAAGACTGAAGTTATAACTTGAAATTTTGCTTTTGAAAAGTTTGTCAAATATCAAATGTTTAAAACACTTGATATCACAAAATAAGATTATAGGTCACTATCAAGTAATCATTCATTTAGCCAAAATGACAAAATATTTAAAAACACACTTTTACTCTTTGATACAGTTTCCCAAACAGTAAGCCCTAATAAAGACAGCATGAAGCCAACTCAGTCTCTCTCTCTCTCCTTTTTTACCTGATGTTTACTCAAAAGTTAAACAAAAATCTTCCATTATTTCTTAATATTACGTGAAAAATTTGTTCAAAAGAAAAAACAATTTTGTTGTTTTTTCTATACATTCTTTGTACAATGTATTATTAATGTTAAAGCTAATTTTAATACAAATTTATAAATGTATCTAATTTTAATCAGTTTGACCATAAGGTAAATTTGCCATAAACCTTTTATAGCATTTTACAGTTTTATATGAAATAGATCAGGGTCTGCTGTGGTGGCTCATGCCTTTCATCCTGATGTTCTGGGAAGCCAAGGCAGGAGGATTACTTGAGCCTAGGAGTTTGAGACCAGCTTGAACAAAATTAGTTGGGCCTGGTGGTGCATGCCTGTAATCCCAGCCACTGAAGAGGCTGAGGTGGGAGGATCACCTGAGCCTGGCATGTCAAGGCTGCAGTGAGCCATGATTGTGCCACTGCACTCCAGCCTGGGCAGACAGAATGTATCTCAAACTACATAAATAAATAAATAAATAAATAGCGCAGATCAATGCTCCAAGAAAACCCTGTTCTTCCAATATAGGGGCCCAGATGCTGGTTTTGCTTTATTGTACTTTCAACATTAATAATTTATAGAAAAACTCTGAATTATCCCTCAAAATTGGCCTTCAAAATCTCATGCACCCACATCTTCCATGACAGTCTCTGGGCCTAGACAGACTGAATAATAATTAATTTCTGAACCTGTGTCTCACAAAAGCAGTTCATTTTGATGGTTGCTTTCTCCCTGGTCTGAAGGCAAAGCTTTGAGTTGTGTCAATGTTCAAGATTGAGAAGAAGGTGGTGCCTTTCTCAGACCCAGGAATCAAAGCCCTGTAATTTAATAGCACAAAGATTATAAAATGATAAAGAAAGTTATCTGGATATAAAAACCTTCTTTTAATCACAGTTTTCGTAAGTGATTAAAAACAACTAATAACAATGACATAGTCATTATCTTGATAAAATGTCAAACCTGTTTCTTAGGCCAGTGACCAGAAGGCAAAGAAAGACCTTCTGCAGTGTGATTGCCTCTCCTTATGGGAAGCCACTTAGACAACCTGAAAGGCAAACCTGATGAACAATTTAAACATAAAGAAAAAGGCTTTTACAATTCTCGTGAGTACAGAATCAAGTTATACCGGAGGAAAGCACTGCTTTTCTAGACCCTCAAGATAAACGTTTCAGCATCAGGCCACAACAGCCCTTAGAACCTGACAGAAAAAATTAATTACAGGAGTTGATGAAAAAGTTGAAGGAGAGAATGATCATCTCAGTCCTTTTCAAGTGGAGCATAAAAGCTGAAAGCAGCAAGACACAACACAGGTGCAGTTCTGAGATATGAATCTGAGAAGTTTAAAAAAGAAGTCGATTGTAGATCAAAATCAAAACCTCTTGCACAAAACTGTTTCCCATACAAAATTATTCTCTTTTCCTTATCACCTTTCCTACCTGGATCACCTGGGCTCAAGTGATCCTCCCATCTCAGTCTCCTGAGTAGCTGGGATTACAGGTGTGTGTCACCACACCCAGCTAATACATATTAATGTCCACAATTTTTGTTTTCACATCTCTCTCCTATACTTACTGGTTCCTTTCTTCCTTGTTTCATAAATAACTTTCCAAGTACATAACTTCAGTCAACCTTTGGATAACTTCTGAATTATACAAAATTATTTTTCTCAATGAGAACACATCTTCAGCACATTTTATATGCAAAATTATATAATAACTAGAATTCTCATTCTTAGTAACCTTAAATTTTAGTGAAAACCTAGGAAGCAAGAAATCTTGAACTGTCTCTCAGATTCACTCTGTTGTTCAGGCTGGGTGCAGTAACAGAGTCATGACTCACTGCAGCCTTGAACTCCTGGGCTCAAGTGATCCTCCCATCTCAGTCTCCCGAGTAGCTGGGACTACAGGTGTGTGCCACCACGGCCAGCTAATTTCTATTTTTATTTTTTTGTAGAAACAAGTTTCCTCTGTGTTGCAGGCTGGTCTCAAACTCCTAGGGGTCAGGCAATCCTTCTGCCTTAATCTCCCAAAGAGCTGGGATCACAGGTGTGAGCTGCCATTCCTAGTCAATAATCCTTTTGAATGGAAAATAACACAGACATTCAACAAGCATCTGAGATAATTTCAATATTTAAAATTACACAAGGAGATCACCTATAGCATTTATCCTGCTTATATTTTGTTCATTTTTAGCAGTTTATTCAGATTACTTATGAGAATATAGATATTAGAGCCAGCCATCATTTCCTTGTTAACCATTTTTATAACGTGTGAATATCAGGTGTTCACCTAAGAAAGAAACTTAAAATATATGGATCTTTTCACCAATAACTCAGAAGATTCAGCTGTTTTCATTAAACCAACATTAAATTAGTCTTACTTAAAAGTCACACAGGCCAGGCACAGTGGCTCACGCCTGTAATCCCAACACTTTGGGAGGCCGAGGTGGGCGGATCACGAGGTCAGGAGATCGAGACCATCCCAGCTCACACAGTGAAACCCCGTCTCTACTAAAAATACAAAAAATTAGCCGGCGAGGTGGCGGCGCCTGTAGTCCCAGCTACTCGGGAGGCTGAGGCAGGAGAATGGCGTGAACCCGGGAGGCGGAGCTTGCAGTGAGCTGAGATTGCACCACTGCGCTCCAGCCTGGGGGACAGAAAAAAAAAAAAATCAGACAAAAATTATTTTGTTCTTGCCTTGCCTGGGTTTACAGTCTCACACATTTTTGTGCCATATCCTGACCCATTAAAATAGCTAGCACAGACCAATATAAAATCTGGACAAAAATGTGTGCTGACAGTTTCAAAGACATTTGTATTTTTATGTTATCAATAATCTTAAAGCCAGCTTATTGATTAAATATTTACTTAAGTCACATGCATTTGAAAAATACTTGGACTTATTTAATTTATGAGCAGTCTTTTATTTATAAGCCAATTTGGTACCCAGTTAAAACAACACATAACAAAATAAACGTTCATACACATAAACTCATCATACACACACCCATAAACAAAGGTCCAATAGCTTTTACCTCAGAACTCCAGCTATTAGATAGGAATACAAACTCACCGGTTTACATACATATTCAGGTTGCAGAACGTTCTCCTTAGTTCAGCTAAAGCCAGGTTCTTGTCACATAACCAGAAAAGATTAGCCTCACGGATACAGAGAAGGGTTAGGAGCGGAATTTACTGGGTGAAAAGGAAAAAGAAAAAAAACTCAGCGCAGTGACATGGAGCCCTGCTAACTGGCCCTCCACCTCACAGACTGAATCCCAGGGCGCCCCAGGGGAAGTGAGAGGCCAGGCTCCTCCCTGCTGCAAACAGCAGGAACTTCTCCAGGCTCCACCGCGTCCTCCTAGTGCTCAGGTGGGCGTTATTCAGAAAGAATCAGTGGGGAAAGGGTGGGCTTCATCTGGGACCAGCAGTCCGGTTTTTCAGCCTTCAGGCTGTTTTCGGCTTGAAGGGAGGGTTTCGCCAGGGACCCTTGGCCACCACCTGTCTCTATTATTCACATGGATAAACTTTGCCCTGATAGGTAATTTAATGAAAGCTGTGAAACAACATTTTGGGTAAAGCAGTGGTAGCTTAATTTTAAAGGCCAAACCTTCCCCGACCCCAGAGAACACGGGAGCTAAACATACCACAGAAGAGCATCACATACTAAGCAGGTCTAACTCTGCTTAGAACAGCAGTATAAAATCCAGGATACATGGGACTCTACCCTGCTTTCCTGTTCAACAGCAAAATGAAGACAGCCCTACAATTCAAAGACTTTCTGAGATCAGACAAGGTCGCGCATGTCCAGAGTTCCCGGAAGGCCTTAGCCATCAGCCCACAACTACATTCAGATCAACCCCAGTGAGTGCAACTAGACGGGGCTGCATCCTGGGATTGAACCTCAGCCTCCCCGCAGCTACATCAACCACCACACGAACAATCAAGAAAATGCAATTTCCTGGAACCCGGGAGGTGGAGCTTGCAGTGAGCCGACCGAGATCGCACCACTGCACTCCAGCCTGGGCGGCAGAGCGAGGCTCTGTCTCAAAAAAAAAAAAAAAAACCCAACGGCCGGGCGCGGTAGCTCACGCCTGTAATCCCAGCACTTTGGGAGGCCGAGGCGGGCGGATCACAAGGTCAGGAGATCTAAACCACCCTGGCTAACACGGTGAAACCACGTCTCTACTAAAGATAAAAAAAATTAGCCGGGCGTGGTGGCGGCGCCTGTAGTCCCAGCTACTCGGGAGGCAGAGGCAGGAGAATGGCGGGAACCCGGGAGGCGGAGCTTGCAGTGAGCTGAGATCCGGCCACTGCACTCTAACCTGGGCGACAGAGCGAGACTCTGTCTCAAAAAAAAAAAAAGAAAAGAAAAGAAAAAAAAGAAAAAGAAAAAACGACAAACAAAAACAAACAACAACAAAAACAAAATACAATCCAACTGCTGCAGCAATGAACAAGCCCCAAAAGTGTCCAAACTGAAACAGTATTTCCTCTCTCCATCAGATGGACTTATTCAACCTGCAAACAGAAATTATTTTGCCATTTCCCAAATTGAGAGAAGCACATCCTGCTCTCTGGTACCCACAAACGATACTTGCCCCGACACACAGTTACTAACAAGCCCCCAGGAGTGTCCAAACTGAAACAATGAGGTGCTTTCTCTCTCTGTCTGTTGGGCTTGTTAAACCTGCAAAATGCCTTTGGAATTTCCCAACTTGAGCGGAGCAGACCCCACTGTCCCGGCCCACAAAAGGCACTCACCTGTCCAGATGCGGATGTCAAATTTCAAAGGCTGTTCTTCCTAGGCAATCAGGAATGTGGTTGAGGCTGGCAGTGGCGGTGCCAAAGACAGAGAGACTGAAACTCACCTCCAGCCATAAAATGGCAGGCAGCTTCTTAGGAGGGCTTCTGAGACTCCCAGCCCTTGGCAGCTGCTGAGCCACGAGCAACAGCAATGCATTCCAGATCAGGGAACCAAAATCTGTTACCAAAATGCTAGGGGTTTGGTCTAGGTTCCACCGCTCGCCACCCAGAAACCCAATTACGGAGACAAGTATTGCCAGGGAAGAAGGCTTTAATCAGATGGTACAGTCAAGGAGAGCTAGAGATGAAATCTCAAATCCATCTCCTTGACCAACTAAAATTGAGTTTATGTAGTGAGGAAGGTGGGAAAACAGGGATTAGAGAGGGGGAAGGAAGCAATCATAATGGATGAGGAGTCTGGCATCTCATTGTCTGGATGCAGTGATCTGGTATTTCAATTCTTTGCCTGAGGGTTGGTTTCCTGAGGAAGAAACTCAGATGAGACAAAGGTAAGTTTCAAGTTTGAAGACGAGGGAGGGTCAGTTTCGATATTTATTCAAAAATCCTATAAATATCAGTTCTGTGGGACAATTGGGCTGGTTACAGAACTAGAACCTATAATAAATGATTTCTTACAATAAATTGGCTCACACAATTATAAAAGCTGAGAAGTCTCATGATTTTCCTTCTGCAAACTGGAAATCCAGGAAAGCTGGTGGTGTAGTTCCATCCAAGTATGAAGGCCTAGAGCTGAGAGAGCCAGTGGTGTAAATTCCAGTCTGAGTACAGGAGAAGACTGAAGTCCAGGCTCAAAAATGAACTGAGCAAAGTCTCCCTTACCCTGCCTTTTGTTCTATTCAGAACTCCAGCAGACTGGATAAGACCCGGCCACAATGGAGAGTGTGCTCTGCTTTATTTTGTCAACAGACAAAATGTTAATTTCATCTAGAAACAGCCCATAAAATATTTAACCAAATACCTGGGCACTCCATGGCTGAGTCAAGTTGACACATAAAACTTAACCATCCACCTCTTGCCAACTTTCCACTCATACACATCTCCTTAAACCATATTTAATCTCCAAATGAAGGCAATAACAAGTCATACCTCAAACAAATGTGATACAACTACACTGCGTACCCTGAAAATGCGTTAATCCCTTCTCAGAAGTTGAGATACAATCCTTGAGTGATGTTTATTCTTCTCCATGTCATGTAACTTAAATGCTGTGATGTAAAGTTAACAATACTTAAATACTATGATAACTGGTCAATGCATCTTATGTTGCATGATAAGGGGTTAAGAAATTGAGTGCCACAGCTCGTTCATGTCAATACTGCCTCAGTATCCAGCTTGTCCTGTCTCTGACTTGTCGCCCTTGAGCTACATTTTCTGTGGCAGTCTCCACACATTTCCAATTTTTGTTTTCTGGATAGATAAGGCTCCATCCCATAAAGTGTTTGAACACCTTACTTCTGCTTTGAGCCTGGGACCCTGATAATATATCCCCCTGAGTTTCTGTACCGAGCCTGTCCACTCCCTTCAATTTAATCAGTCAGCCCTTGTTGCAGGAAACCCACCTAGGTAATACCCTGGACCCCAATAAAGTCTTCCGCTTACAGGTTCCTCTTTATCTCTCTTGCTTCCCACCCGCTAGCTGAGCATGCGGGTCCAAGACAGCCCCACTTTTCCCATTGGCCCTGTGAGGCATACTGCCCTCTTTGCCGAACTGTGAGTGATTAACTTCTTCTTTTGGCCATTTCAGTCTGAGTGTTCCTCACTGTGCCACACTTGACTACACCAAGGCGAGAAACACCAGATCACTGCATCCAGACAATGAGATGCCAGACCCCTCATCCATTATGATTGCTTCCTTACCCCTCTCAAACTCCTGTTTTCCCGCCTTCCTCGCTACATAATTTATTTATATATCTAATTTAAATACTTTTTAAAAGTCATAACAGCTGGCCTCACTGTTGGTGAGGGACACCCTGGAAGTCCTTTTGACTGCTCTTGGCTGACAAGCTGGCTGACCTGAGTGGCTATGACCATCTAGGAAGGCTCAATAACTTGCTGGCCTAGGACCACACTGCAGTGTGCTGCTGGTGCTGCTTATGTAGAGTGCTAGCAAGACTCCTATCTTAAATTGTGGAGTTTGAAAATCAGAGTCCTCACCTCCCCAGAGTATATTTGGCCAGCTATGACCCAGAAAACTGGGAGGACCTCCTTCATCACTCCTGGGAGTCAATGGTTCTGAGTCACACTGGTTGCAGAGTCAGGAAAGGTCCTTGCAAGCTAGCATGATCTCTTGCCTCAATTTTCCTGCCTCAGCCTCCTGAGTAGCTGGGACTACAGGCACCCACCACCACACCTGGCTAACTTCTGTATTTTTAGTAGAGACAGGGTTTCACCATGTTGGCCAGGCTGGTCTCGAACTGCTGGCCTCAGGTAATCCACCTGCCTTGGCCTCCCAATGTGCTGAGATTACAGGCATGAGTGAGCTGAGATCACACCACTGGACTCCAACCTGGATGACAGAGCGAGACTTTGTCTCAAAAAAAAAAAACAAAGAAAAAAAAAAGAAATATATGGAGAGGACAACTCCTTTACCCCCCATTCTGCTGTATCTGTGGATGGTATTGGGAACAATTTACAAAGGCCCTACTTAGAAAGAGGGGTGTCCCCACTAACTAGGGAATCATGATGCCTCATACAGGGTAGTGCTGTCGGGATCTGCCATCCCACTGCTACTGCCTTTTTTGTTGCTATTGTTCTTTGCTCCCTAACTCTATGGGTTACTGAGGGTCTAACTCCTGATGCTCAGTGGCAAATGACTTAATGACTCAGATTAAAGGGCTGGAACATCTCATTCCCATCCATTGCAAGATCCCTGAGGAAATCAGCAAACTATTAAAGAAATTTAAGGCCAGGCGCAGTGGCTCATGCCTGTAATCCCAGCACTTTGGGAGGCTGAGGCTGGCAGATCACGAGGTCAGGAGATCGAGACCCTCCTGGCTAACATGGTGAAACCCCGTCTCTGTTAAAAATACAAAAAATTAGCCGGGCGTGGTGGTGGGCGCCTGTAGTCCCAGCTACTCAGGAGGCTGAGGCAGGAGAATGGCGTGAACCCGGGAGGCGGAGCTTGCAGTGAGCCAAGATTGCACCACTGCACTCCAGCCTGGGCGACAGAGTGAGACCCCGTCTCAAAAAAAAAAAAAAAGGAAATTTAAAAGTGCCCATCCAATGGCACCTGGGCTCTGCTGGGGGCTGCAGCCCATCAACATGCTAAAGCCTTGGTTTCAGCCTCACAGAGGCTGCCACTGTTGCACTAGTGGGAACCAGTCCAAACCCAGATGAAGTCAATTAGAACATCCAAAAGAGGCAGGCAGCTACCTACAAACAGAACCAATGAAAATCACAAATTTTCCCAGAGGCCACTGGCAAGGTCAAACTTGAGGGTGAACAATAGGACCTAGAAACCAAGACCAGAAACTTTATCCAATTAGACGTTCAAATTATTCTTTTTTTTTTTTTTTTGAGACGGAGTCTCGCTCTGTCGTCCAGGCTGGAGTGTAGTGGCCAGATCTCGGCTCACTCCAAGCTCCGCCTCCCGGGTTCACGCCATTCTCCTGCCTCAGCCTCCCGAGTAGCTGGGACTACAGGCGCCCGCCACCTCGCCCGGCTAGTTTTTTTGTATTTCTTTAGTAGAGACGGGGTTTCACTGTGTTAGCCAGGATGGTCTCGATCTCCTGATCTCGTGATCCGCCTGTCTGAAAGATTTTGTACAAAGGGATGATGAGAATGTTATAGGTGGCAAATATCAAACTCTCAAAGCACCAAATATGTTACTGGCAGAAGGTATCCAAGTTAGCAGTGCGGAATCCCTACAGGTCTGCAGCAACCTCAATTCTTGCCTCCTCAGAAGAAAGAATTCGACTGAGGGGCGTAAGACAGAAAAAGAGACTGAGGCAAGTTTTAGAGCAGGAGTGGAAGTTCTTTTAAAAAGTCTCTAGAACAGGAAAGAAAGGAAAGTATGCTTGGAAGGAACCCAGGCAGGCATGTGAAAGCCAAGTGCAGTGTTTAACCTTGATCCTAGGACTTTCTAGGCTGGCCGGTTTCCCATGCTTCTTCCCTTAGGGTGCGCTGCCCATGTGTGCAGTGCCCTCCTTACGCTTGGGAGGTGAGAACACGCAGTGTGTTTAGGAAGTTGTACGAATGCCCATCTGAGACTTTCTTCCCTTTTCCGGTGAAGTGCCCCCAGAAGGTCATACGCCTGCCATTTTATCTCTTAGTGCGCATGCCCAGGCTCACTCGCCCAATACCTGAGATTTTACTGGAAGCCTCTTTTGCCTCTCCCTGGCACCTGCATTCAATTAACACTTTAAAGCAACAGGTGTGGACCATCAGGATATGACCTTGCCCTGGTGCCCGCTGCCAATTTATCACTTTTCGAGAGGCAATGTGATAACTGCCTTACCATCGCCTGACATTCCTAGTGGGTGGGGGAGAGCCCTATCCTGCCCCACTCATGCCCGTCTGCCTACTGTAACAAGAATGTAGTGCTATTCATATAATTTTATATTGACCTCAACACAGTTTCCAGTGCCCCGTGTCTTCCCCATTTCCTCAGTGCGGTCAATCCAGATATCTGCATTGTACAGCCTCCCTATGGGATAGCTAGATACAACCTACTTGATTGGTCCCACTGACCTTCACAGCTCATGTGGAATGCTTAGATGTGTCACAGCGACTGCCTCTCAGTCATGGCGTGACTTCCTGGAACTCAAACCTACTTGCTCTACAAGTACCGGTTAAAACTTCCCACAGGAAACCTGCCTGAGTAATGCCTTGGATCTCAATAAGCACTTTTACTTTCAGGCCTTTTGATCATTACCTCTTGTTTCACACGCAAGTGTGCATGTCCCAGATGCCCCCACCCTTCCCGTCGGCACTCAGACACGAGCTGCCCTCTTCTCAATGGGACCTGTAAGGAATTTGCTGCTTCTGGTATTTCATGTGTTTTGCTGTACTGCCTCCTCTGTGTCTTACCTGACTCACACACCCAAACCTGACTCTCCTTCTGGTCAGGAATCTCCCAGAGAGCGGCTATCTTGGTAGGAATAGAGTGGACACAGTCAGGAACCTCCACGGCATTTGCCAGGACAAACAAGTTTCAGGTGAGAGGGACAGCTGGTCACTTGTCAGAGTTTCAGGGATTCGGCTGTACACCAACATAAAGAGGTATTCCATAAAGGAATATCGTCAACATCTGCAACCACCTGCCCTGAAGCCCCAGCAGGATATGGCTAGAGTTTATACCCACTCTCCAGAGAGAGAGAGACCTCAAGACCAAATGAGAGAAAAATCACAATGCAAGAGGGAGCAGGTTTGTTGTTACATATGTTTAATATAGGGTCAAGTTACTACTAAGGGACACTGGGGTGAGCCATATCCTCACAATTAGGTATAAGCAAAGACTTCCAAACCTGTCACTTATTAAAGAGTCCTGTATATCATGAGCCAGATTCTGACATGATTATCAGGGCCCTCCGAGGGGTCAAACTAAATCTAGAGAAGCTGAACTCCCAAAATAAAAGGGAGGGTTATAGAATACTCAGATGATGAGTACTGACCTTCAATCCAAAGAGGAGAAGGGGAGGAATGAGCATGGCCCTTGCTTAGTTGGGCTTTTAAGCCTGGAAGAGGCTCATCCCCTAATAGCAGACATTGCTGCTGAGGCACAGGGACAATGGGAAACCACCAAGGACACTTGGTCTCTTTGAGGTAAAATTGGTGTATGGTTTAGAGTGTATGTCGCTTCTCTGAACACCCAAATAAAAATGATAATGAATATATTTCTCACTCAGAGGAGGCCCCTTTTGACCCCGAGTCAAGAAAATACTTTTTTTTCCCAAGGGGTATTGTCCAGCTACCATAAACAGTTCTCAGTTTGGTGAGGGCAGCTCACACTATCTATGAGGCTTAGATGGAATTGATTTACTGGCTGGCCATGAGGAAAACATAAGTACCGATTCTCAAATGTTAGTGTATTCTCAGCCAGGTGCGGTGTAATCCCAGCACTTTGGGAGGCCGAGGCTGGCAGATCACCTGAGGTCAGGAGTTCAAGGCCAGCCTGGCCAACATGGCAAAGCCCCCTCTCTACTAAAGGAAAAAAAAAAAAAAAAAAAAAGCCAAGTTTGGTGGCGTGTGCCTGTAATCCCAGCTATTCAGGAGACTGAGGCAGGAGAATTGTTTGAACCCGGGAGGCAGAGGTTGCAGTGAGCTGAGATCGCACAACTGTGCTCCAGCCTGGGCAACAGAGTGGGGACTCTGTCTCAAAAATTAATTAATTAATTAATTAATAATAATAAAATGTTAGCATATCCTCAAATAATAGTATAATAACAAGGGGGACTTGCCTTTTACAGGAGGCTTGGACAAACCACACCAGTGCCACCACCACAGTCACCTCAACTACCGCACAGCCCATGAGCACCCCGGAGCTCCTAATCACCCCTTACATTGGCAATTAAGGGAGACAGAGTGCTAAGCTAGGTAATTTCAGGACAGCTGGCATCCAAACTTCAACTAAAGATGCTCTAATACAATTACAGGCACAATTTCAACCTAGTCAGTTTGAAAACATCTGCACAAAAGCCCTCTGCTGTTCAAGACAATAGCCAATAGCCTCACTCATGCCGTGCCATTCCTGACCCGCACAAGAAGAGATGCCTCTCAAGCTCTACCATAGGGGTCTGTTGGCTCTGCAGGTCTTGCCCCACCACCCGGAGACAATTGCCCTCTGGTGGTTCACTGGAGTACGAAAAACTCACAGACCTTTCTGACATTATTAGATACAGGTGCCCAATTCGCAGTACTTCTGAAAAATCCTAATAATTATAATGAAGGAACACCTTGTGACTGACAGGGGATTGCCAGCAAAGCAATCTCTGGTAAACAGGTGACCTTTGATGTAAGCATTGGCTCTATTTTTATTAAATAAAATAAAAATCCCAGTGGCTGTGGCCCCACTGGCTGTCACTTTCTCCATTGTAGGAATGGATACATGTTAGAATCAAGTCAAATCCTTAGTGCTACTGGTGGGAGAAATGGGAACCAGTGCACTGTCCCATACCAATAGAGATGGTACATAACCCCAATATCAAATGAAACAGGGTACTGAGGGCTACATGGTTACTGTCATTACTGACCTCCTCAAGGGGGGTGTCATTGTTTCTGCAAATTTCACCATTTAGTGGCCCCCTCAAGGCCTCTATAAGCGAATGGAGATTAGCCCCAGGCTGCCACAATTTAATCACTCAGGTCCGTCCAACAAAGGCTTTAACCACAAACATTGCAGCTGATAATACTGGTGCGTTTTTCACAGCCAATGACTTGGCCAACACGTTTTACTCAATCCTATTGTAAAGAATCCTCAGAGCCAGGTTGCTTTCACTTTCTGGTTTTTTGTTTTTTGTTTTTTGTTTTGTTTTCTTTTTTTCTTCTTTTTTTTTTTTTTTTTTTGAGATGGAGTCTCGCTCTATCGCCCAGGCTGGAGTGCAGTGGCATGATCTCGGCTCACTGCAAGCTCCGCCTCCCGGGTTCACGTCACTCTCCTGCCTCAGCCTCCCGAGTAGCTGGGACTGACTACAGGCGCCCACCACCACACCCAGCTAATTTTTTGTATTTTTAGTAGAGACGGGGTTTCACTGTGTTAGCCAGGATGGTCTTGATCTCCTGACCTCGTGATCTGCCCACCTCAGCCTCCCAAAGTGCTGGGATTACAGGCGTGAGCCACCACGCCCAGCCGCTTTCACTTTCAAAGATGCCCAATATACGTAAGTTCACGTGGTTACCTCTGGGATACTTAAATAGTCCTGCCTTTGCGTGTAATCTATGCCAACAGGATTTACAGAGATACTTTTTTTCATCGCCATTGCTGGCATGGCATTGATGTTATATTACTAATGGGAGCCTCCCAGGAGACAGTATGAACAGACCTTACTACTCTCAGAAGGTAGGGGGATGGGTCATAGCTCCCCATAAAAGATGAGGGCTTTTGACCACTGTTAAATTCTTGAGGATCATGTGGTCTCCAATGGTCAAGGTGTTCTCATGACAGTGAAGCACCTCATTCTCACAGGATACATCCCCAGGGCACTCAAACACGCTCAACATCTCTTGGGGCTTTTCCTGCCCTGAAGGAGATGCCCTCACCTGTCACTTGTACTAAAGCCTACATCTTCTATTTAAGTCTCTTCTACTTACGCCTATCTATGCCTCTACACAAAAGCCCACTTCCGTCCACTGGGAGGGACCCCAACAAGCAGCTTTACAATGAGCACAACAGGTTTTACCATCTGTTCTCCAGGATCAGCCTCTGGATCCAGTCCTTGGCCACCTTAGAGTATATATCATGGAGTCTCTATACTAAAAATGATTATAACTGGCTGCTCATGAACTTTTGAACCAATAAGCTACCATCAGTCACTAACCACTGTGCAGCCTTAGAACACCGGATCCTGTGGAGACTGAGGTGCTCGCACAGCCTGTGGTGCTGCAAACACAAATTCCCTTTCTGCCTTTGGTGCAGATGTTTCCCAACAGTGGCTTGGCACAGCCATTGACACCTCCTTGTTACAATAAAAATGGTCCCTGCAAGAGAGGACAAAACCTGACATTCAAGGGATTTCCAAATTACAGGAGAATGTAGCTTCCCCCACACTCAGCCCGGTGCCTACTGCAGTTGGGGAATGGGGGAGGGCACCTCCACTGCTTCCTCCTTTTGCCAAGTAGGGTGCCCCTTGGTCTGACACGGAAAGAGAGTCAGGGTACCATCATGCACTGCATGACATTTAGGCCAACAACAGACTGCATATACAACGGGGGTCCCATAAGACTAATGGAGCATATATAGAAAGCCATCTAGGTTTCTGTAAGTACACTCTAAGATGTTCAAATAATGATGAAATCACCTAACAACCCATTTCTGAGAACATACCCCATGGTTCAGTAATACATGCCTACACGTCAATGGCACTGCCACCATTGTACACAACACAGCCTCTTAAAGGGCAGCAGCAAACCACCCAGTCGTAAACACCCACTACTAGAGGACGGCATTGGCATCCTTGGATCCAACCAATCAAAAGAACTTGTTGCAGTTCCCTTGGCTACAAGAGATGCCCAAAAGCGGGGACTACTAGAGTTTTACATTTTTACTGGCTCACAAACTGTGGCCAACTGCTTGGCTATCTAGATGGGACAGTGGACATTAAATAACCTTATTATACACAATAAAACCCATTGGAGCACCTGCAATCTGGAAGGAAATGGCCACCATCACACATCTCCATTTCGTCTCACATGTGTGGGCCCAAACCAATGCCACTAACCCATAGCTCATTTCAAAAATATTGCAGACATGCTTACAAAACAGGAAGTCTGTACCATCTTTCCAGACATTCTCTATCTTCCAGCAGGATGGGCACATGCTAAGTAGGGACACTGAGGCACCTCTACACTGGTGGACTAGACCTAGGGACACTGAGGCACCTCTACACTGGTGGACTAGACCTATCACTGGGGCATTCCATTAACTCCCTCTTCAGCCAAAATGGTCACTTGCGACTGCACCATGTATGCCAACACTAAGCTTTGGATGTTTTCCTGCTGGGACTGCATTCCTGGAGTGGATTGACCTTGTTCACACTGGCACATTCACCACGTTGGTTCACTTCCTCGCAGCAAGGTAGCCACAAAGAATGCTCTCACTGTGATTGACTGGTTCACAGAGTTACTTTTAGCCTATCCCGGCAGACGCACTGCTGCTTCCACAACTGTGGCCAGACTCACCAATTCCATCTTATTGCATTTGGGTGCCTACAGGTCCTTGACTCAAACCAGGGCATTCATCTCTTAGCACCTGCTGTTCAACAATGGGCCAAAGACCAAGGCATACAGTGGAACTTCCACTTAGCCTGCAGACCTCAGGCACCAGGCCTAACTGAAAGACATCATGGCTTTTTCAAAGACCTATTACTCAAATCACAGTGAGTTCTTGAACCCTCAATGGGTGGCCACATTTATACAAGCTCTCATGCTCCTTAACTCTGGCACTACAGGTTTCCACATATCATGCACCAAGTACGTCAAACCCTTTCCCATGGCTCTGATATCATCAGGAGACTCCCCTCGCTCACTTCATTGTGGGAGAGGACTGCATCCACATTCATTCCTCAATAAAACTCACCACACACTTTTAATTTTTCAATCATCTGCCAAATTTCCTACATTGGTGGACCAATGTGGGTTGATAACAAAGTCTGACTCCCAACAATTGAAAGAAAAACTGTGTGTCCCTCATGCTTGCTGCTTGACCATTCATACCCAGAACCAGCTAGAGCTAAGCCCAAGACTTTACTCAAGTTTTAAGGATCTGAAAACTAGTTAATAAATCTACGTTCTATGCCTCACAGAGATCATTGTTCCTGGTTCCAGCAGCAGCATGGTCTGGTCACAACTTTGGAGGCAAAAAAATTACAGCTAGTGCATGCCAGTCATTTTAGAAAATGACTACCATTTGACTTACCATGTTGGCCTGTGATCAATACAAGGCCCAACATTCCATATGGGAAGCACCTATGATCAAACAGGCCCTGGACATATGTCTAAAGCAATCCACTGGGAGAACGTGCAGATGCTTGCAGTCATAATTCAAGTTTCTCCTCCCAAACAAAAGCCAGGGAGACTTCTCCATTGCCTGTGTTCAGCTCTGTTTTGTGTCTTAGTCTTGTTTGCTTCGTGGATGCTGGGGTTACTCACCTACCCTCAGGGCTTGCTCCTGAGTACAATGGAACATGCCAACAACACACTTTTTGCAAACAGTTGAACCACTGGGTGACAAAATAGAATGTTGGAGGCCCCTCCTCATTTTATTTTATTTTTATTATTTATTTATTTATTTATTTTTGAGACGGAGTCTCGCTTTGTCTCCCAGGCTGGAGTGCAGTGGCGCCATCTTGGCTCACTGCAAGCTTTGCTTCCCAGGGTCATGCCATTCTCCTGCCTCCCGAGTAGCTGGGACTACAGGCACAGGCCACCATGCTTGGCTAATTTTTTTTTTTTTTTTTTTATTTTTAGTAGAGACACAGTTTCACTGTGTTAACCAGGACGGTCTTGATCTCCTGACCTCGTGATCCTCCCGCCTCGGCCTCCCAAAGTGCTGGGATTACAGGCGTGAGCCACCGTGCCAGGCCGGCCCCTGCTCGTTTTTTTCCAGCCAGCTTGCCACCAAAACTGGCTAAGTTATCTGCCTTCTATATCACATGGGACAGATGTCAACAGTGCATGATTCCATTCCATCACATAATCTACAAGCCATTCTTCTAAAATGAGAATGGCCTTCCAAATATAATCAAATTAAACTTTCTTGGCTAAACACTGTTCAAACATCCCAGCCCGGAACAAAATCCCAGCTCATTCAAACGGCAGCCATAGGACAAAACCTTTGACTGCTGAGAGGGACACCAGAAGATAGTCCTTCAATTGACATACAATTGTGGCCAAAGTGTTTATCTACTGTAGATGGACGCTACAGGCTCATCTAGGCTGAAGGCAGTAAAGAACTTTGTGCTCTCACAATGAGCTTCTGGAGGTGACAGAGATCTGTAGTCCTAGCAGCCACTATGATGCCCACACAGCTATTCTTACCCAAGCCTCCAAATTATATAAGACCTCTGGACCACCATATCAGACACTTATCCTTCATGGATTTCCACCTGGGAGGGATTTTCTTCTCCAGGGTGACATGCATCTGCAAAGATGACATTGGCTGAGATTACAGTGCACCAGCCAGAGAGGTCATCAAAATTGGGCACTCTGGGCAAGTCAAGTTGACACATTAACTTAGCTATCACAGTGATGGATGGATAATGAGATCTCAACCATGACCCTGCCTTTGAGATGCTCAAACTCCTAATAGAGTGTCTATCTTAGGGACTGAATTTGCTAAACAAGTAGAGAATAGGCCAGGCGTTATGTTCTCTGAGACTCTGTAATAATTAAAAAGCAGAATAAAAATGCTTCAGAAAAGTCAGGGCAATATAGCAGGCTTGGGAAGTTGGGGAAAATCTCTTAAATAAGGGGCATATTGGCTGAGCCTGGACAGTTTTCAGGTTCCCCCAGATACGTGTCATAATTTCTTTTACAAATATGTGTATGTTTATATATGTGTGTGTGTGCGAGCATGTGTGCATGTGTCAATGGTACATAAAATATGTATAATATAAAATATAACAGTATCATTTACACACACATATGTACATGTACTATATTTACATGCATACATACATACATTAGTCTAGGTACCTGGTAGAATTATATTTTATATTATTCTAATATATTTAATATTACACATTCTACATAAATCCAAGTTTTCTATATGAATACTAATATGCTATTTATATTGTATGTATGTATGTGTAAGTCATACCAGAAAAGTGGGATAAATTATAAAAGTCTTTATTTTTGGTGTCAACAGAGAGTTTTGGAAGCAACAAAAACTGTAGGAGTTAAAATTCTGAAGACAAAAACAACTTGCAAAGAGGTATTAATGATCTACTGTTGCTCTTTTTTCAGAAGTATTTGTTGAGTGATGTTTCAGGCTGGAAGTGGTGAGCCACTGACAGGGATCAGAGAATTCCCCACAGAATTTGGCAGTCACATGAATGGATTTAGAAAGATAAAGTTGGAAATGAATTGTTGCAGCTAATTTCTCCCTGAAGACATTGTCTACATTCTGAAGCTAGATCTGGTGGCAGAGGAGACTAAGGAGCTCAGTATTTCCACACAGTAACAACAAACATTCTAAAAACAAACAAGAGAACAATATTATTTACAACAGCTTCAAAAAATAAAATATTTAGAAATAAATTTAACCAAGAAGGTGAAAGCCCCATGCACTGAAAAATGTGAATAATAGAAATTATGGAAGACACAAATAAATTGGAAGATATTTTGTGTTCATGGATTGGAAGAATAATATTGTTAAAATGTCCATACTACCCAAAATGACCTATAGACTCAATGCAATTTCTAACAAAATTGTAATGTAATTATTCATAGTAACAGAAAAAACATAGAATTAATGTGGAACCATGACAAACTCTGAATAGCCAAAGGAATCATGAGTAAGAAGATCAAAGATGTAGGCACCACGTACGTGATTTAAAACTACACTACAAAGCAATAGTAATTAAAACAGTGTGATACTGGCATGAAAATAGACTCATCAGCTGGGTGCAGTGGCTCACGCCTGTAATCCCAGCACTTTGGGAGGCTGAGGCAGGAAGATCGTGAGGTTAGGAATTCAAGACCAGCCTGACCAACATGGTGAAACCCCCATCTCTACAAAAAATACAAAAATTAGCTGGGCGTGGTGGCATGTGCCTGTAATCCCAGCTACTCAGGCGACTGAGGCAGGAGAATTGCTTGACCCCAGGAGGTAGAGGCTGCAGTGAGTCGAGATTATACCACTGCACTCCAGCCTGGGTGACAGAGCAAGACACCATCTCAAAAAAAGAAAGAAAGAAAAGAAAAAGAAAACAGACTCACCAACCAATAGAACAGAAAATAAAACCCAGAAAAGAATACATGCATATATAGTCAATAAATTTTTAACAACAGTGCCAAGTATACATATTGGAAAAGGAACAGTCTCTTCAATAAGCGGTGTTGGGAAAAGTGTATATTCACATGCAGAAGAATGAAATTGGATCCTTATCTCATACCATGTACAAAAATATACTCAAACTGGATTAAATACTTAAGTAAAAGACCTGAAACTCTAAAACTACTAAGAGAAAACATAAGGGAAAAACTATACAACATTGGTCTGGGCAATGAGTTTTTGGATTTGACCCCAAAATCACAGGCCACAAAACCAAAAATAGACAAATGTCATTATATCAAAATAAAAAGATTTTGCAAAACAAAGGAAACAATTAATAGAGTGAAAAAGCGACCTACTGTTTGGGAGAAAATACTTAAAAGCCATACATCTGATAAGGGGTTAATATCCAAAATATATAAGGAATTCAACTCTGCAGAGAAACAAACCAAAAAATAACCCTATTAAACATAGATAAATTACTTAAATAGACATTTCTCAAGAGAAGACATAAACATCGTCAACAGATATATGAAAAAGTGTTTGACATCACTAATCATCAGAGAAATGCAAATAAAATCTCCAATGAAGTATCACCTCACACCTGTTAAAATGGTTATTGTCAAAAAAATGAACAATTCGTGTTGGGGAGGGCGTTGAGGAAAGGGAACCTGTGTGCACTACTGGTGGGAATGCAAGTTAGTGCAGCCATTGTGGAAAAATGTATGGAGGTCCTCAACAAACTGAAAATAGAATTATCATAGGATCCAGCAATCTCACTTCTGGATATTTACCCCCAAAATTTAAAATCAGTGTGTTAAAGAGGTATGTGGCCGGGCGAGGTGGCTCATGCCTGTAAACCCAGCACTTTGGGAGGCCGAGACAGGTGGATCAGGAGGTCAGGAGATCAAGACCATTCTGGCTAACACGGTGAAACCCCGTCTCTACTAAAAATATAAAAAATTAGCCGGGCGTGGTGGCGGGCACCTGCAGTCCCAGCTACTCGAGAGGCTGAGACAGGAGAATGGTGTGAACCCGGGAGGTGGAGCTTGCAGTGAGCCAAGATCGCACCACTACACTCCAGTCTGGGCGACAGAGCGAGACTCCGTCTCAAGAAAAAAAAAAAAAAAAAAGAGGTATGTGCACTTCCATGTTTGTCACAGCACTATTTCCCAAAGCCAAGTTATGAAATCAACCTAAGGGGCCATCACCAGATGAATGAATAAAGAAAATATGGGAAAAAATAAAACGTGGTATATATACCCAATAGAACACTATTAAACCTTAAGAAAGAAGTTCTGTCATTTGTGACAACATAGTTGGAATTGGAGAACGTTATACTGGATGAAGTAAGCCAAGAAGAAAGACAAATACTGTGTGACCTCACTCATATGTGGAATATAAAACAATCCAACTCAAAGAAGTAGAGAGAAGAATGGTGGTAACCAGAGGATGGAGGGATAGAGTTAGTGGGGAGATAATGGTCAAAGGGTATCAAACCTCATTTAGACAGGACAAGTAAATTTTATTTTCTTTGGAATGTATTGCACAGCATGGTGAATACAGCAAATGAAAATGTATTGTACATTTCAAAATCATTGAGAGTAAATTTCAAATGCTCTCCCCACAAAAAAAATGGGTATGTGGGCTGATATACATGTTATTAAGTTCGATTTCACATTGTATTTAAGCATCATGGCATTGCTTTGTATTCCATAAATATATATAACTATAATTTGTCAATTTACAGTTAAACAATAAAAATAAATCTTTACAACAACAAGAACAATAAATAGTCAACACAGGGTGACTTATTTTCACCAGACAGATGAGGAAAGCTTCCCTGAGCAGATCACTTCAGATCTCAAGGCTATGAAGGCATTAGCCAGGATAAGAGCAGCGTGGGAAAAGTGTCTGTGACTGAAGGACACATGGTGTTTTGGGGGAACCACCGTAAGGTGAGAGAGCTGGTGCACAGAGAGAGGGTGAAAGGTGATCATGGTGGAAATGATGCCACCACAGTGACGAGCGAGGATGTTTATTATAACGACATCTCATAATGGAATGGAAACTTGACAGGAAACAGATGGAGGCTGGAAGTAAATATATGCACACACACAAATAGGCCAAACAAGAGAACTGCTATGGTCAGAATCTTTGTGTTTTCCCAGAATTGATTTGTTGAAACCTAACCCCAAGGTGATGGTACTAGAAGGTGGGGGGCTTTTTGCTGGTGATTAGGTCATGAGGGTGAAGCCTCATGAATGGGATTAGTGCCCTTATAAAAGGAACCTTGGAGAGCTCTTTCACCCTTTCCTCCATGTGAGGACACGGCGTAAAAACAGCCATCGGTGAACCAGGAAGCAGGTCCTCGACAGACACCAAGTCTGTCAGCACCTTGACCTTGGATTTCCCAGAATACGAATCTATGAGAACTAAATGTCTGTTGCTTATAAACCACCCAGTCTATAGTATTCTGTTATAGCAACCTGAATGGACTAAGACAAGAACTAAAGGAGATCCCATAGAGCAAAATAAATAACTTTCAGGAACTTTATAAAGCATTACTTACACCTAAATATCAGCAGATTGATTAGAGGGAAGGGTTCACAGACTGCAGTGATACCCACACCACAGGTTGAGGACACAGATACACTGTAAACATTTTTATTTAATGCCATTTCCTGCACTGGTCTATTCATTCCCAACCCTTCTCGCGTATCCAGTGGTATCCTTCAGTAATTCTCCCCTCTTTCTATATATTATTAATGTATCACAATTAAAATATTCTCATGAACATAAAACTCTGCTGGAATTTCTTTTTTTCTTAACTTTACTTTAGGTTCTGGGATACATGCGCAGAGCGTGCAGGTTTGTTACGTAGGTATACATGTGCCGTGGTGGTTTGCTGCACCTGTCAACCCGTCATCTAGGTTTTAAGCCCTGCATGCATTAGGTATTTGTCCTAATGCTCTCCCTCCCCTTGTCCTCCACTCCGCAACAGACCCTGGTGTGTGATGATCCCCTCCCTGTGTCCATGCGTTCTCATTGTTCAACTCCCGCTTATGAGTGAGAACATGCAGTGTTTGGTTTTCTGTTCCTGTGTTAATCTGCTGAGAATGATGGTTTCCAGCTTCATCCATGTCCCTGCAAAGGACATAAACTTATACTTTTCTTTTCTTTTCTTTTCTTTTGAGACAGTCTTGCTCTGCCGCCCAGGCTGGCATATAGTGGCATGATCTCGGCTCACTGCAACGTCCTTCTCATGGGTTCAAGTGATTCTTTTGCCCCAGCCTCCTGAGTAGCTGGGACTACAGGCACACACCACGACACTCGGCTAATTTTTGTATTTTTAGTAAAGACGGGGTTTCACCATACTGACCAGGCTGGTCTCGAACTCCTGACCGCGTGATCCACCCACCTCAGCCTCTCAAAGTGCTGAGATTACAGGCATAAGCCACCGCGCCTGGTGAACTCATTCTTTGTTATGGCTGCATAGTATTCCATAGTGTATATGTGCCACATTTTCTTTATCCAATCTATCACTGACAGGCATTTAGGTTGGTTCCAATGCTTTGCTATTGTAAGTAGTGCTTGTGCTGGTATTTTTTATCTCAGCAGGAAAAACTCCTTACCCATAGTTCTGTATCAGTCATTGCCCCATATCTTTGATTCTCTTTAAAGTGAAACTCTCCAAAACTTTGTGTATACTATCTCTAATTCAGCTTTCTGTTCTCTCTCTCTCTTTTTTTTTTTTTTTTTTTTTTTTTTTTTCGCTCTGCCGCCCAGGCTGGAGTGCAATGGTGCGATCTCGGCTCACCGCAAGCTCCGCCTCCCGGGTTCACGCCATTCTCCTGCCTCAGCCTCCCGAGTAGCTGGGACTAAAGGTGCCCGCCAATATGTCAGGCTATTTTTTTTTTTTTTTTTTTTTTTTTGTATTTTTAGTAGAGACGGGGTTTCACCGTGTTAGCCAGGAAAGTCTCGATCTCCTGACCACGTGATCCACCCACCTCGACCTCAAAAAGTACTGGGATTACAGGCGTGAGCCACCGCGCCCGGCCTCTGTTCTCTCTTAAAGTCACTCCACTCTGGCTTTCACCACTCACCTCTGTTGGAGCTTCCCTTACAAAATTCATGGATGACCTCCATGTTGCTGAATCCAATGGTCCATTCTCAGTCTTCATCTTGCTCTACTACCCACAGTATGTGACACATCTGATGGTGTCCTCTTCAATGACATACCTCTTCCTTTGGCTTCCAGAAACCCCTCATCCCCTTAGTGCTTCTCTTACCTGGTTCCTCCTTCCTCCTTTTTTCTAGATATCTCCTCTGTAAGTTAACTTCCTAATGAAAAGTGCATCCAGGGTTTCATCCCTGTTGCTCTGCTCTGCCGACACTCACTCCCCTGATGACCTCATCGAGTTATATGGTTTTAAATAGCATCTATATGTCAATGACACCAACATTTATATCTGTAGTACAAACCTTCCTCCTCTGTTTCACTTATATGCCCAGCTGTCCATTCAGCATCTCTATTCACATGTCTAACGGATGTCTGATGCTTTTAAAAGTCCAAAGAAGAACATTTGGTGCCCCATGAGTCCCTCAAAAACGGTTCCATCAGCAATAACTTTCCCATCTAATTGGTGACAAATCCAGCCTTCCCAATTGCTCAGACCCTTGCATTTGTCGTGAGGTGATTTATTTTTGTGTGCATAATCTATGGAGCCTGGTGAGAAATTTTGTAGGCTCTACATTATGTATACATATATATCTAAACACACACATATAATATATATAGCCACTTTCTCAAAACCTTCATTCCCGTCACTCTGGTAAAAAGCCACCATCATTTCTAGCCTAGATCATTGCAGTCATTTTTAAAGAAATTTCCCTACTTCCACCATTGTGCTCTTACAGTCTATCACCAGTGGGGCAAGCATAGCGATTATTTCAAAACCCAAGTCATGGCCGAGTGCGGTGGTTCACACCTATAATCCCAGCACTTTGGGAGGCCGAGGCAGGTGGATCGCGAGGTCAAGGGATCGAGACCATCCTGGCTAACGTGGTGAAACCCCGTTTCTACTAAAAATACAAACAATTAGCTGTGCGTGGTGGCGGCGCCTGTAGTCCCAGCTACTCGGGAGGCTGAGGCAGGAGAATGGCGCGAACCCGGGAGGCAGAGCTTGCAGTGAGCTGAGATCCGGCCACTGCACTCCAGCCTGGGCGGCAGAGCGAGACTCTGTCTCACAAAAAAAAAAAAAAAAAAAGAAAGGAAAGCACTTCAGTCGCTCTGGCCTGTTGTTCTTTGAACACCGGGCATTCTTCAGCCTTCGGGCATGTACACTGGCTTTCCCTCTGCACAGCGCATATTGTTAATGACCTCACCGTCTTGGGGTTGTTGTTGAAATGATTTGATCTCATTCAAGCCTTCCCTGGCCGTTCCACATAAAATTGCAGCTCTTCCTGAAAGCTTGATCTACTTTGCCTTGATCTAGCTTTTTCTTTTTCTATAGTGCATTATTACTTTCTAAAATAGTATATAATTTGTATGTTTATCTATATTGCTGATTTTTTGGCTTTTCTAGTAAGCTCCATGCGGGCACTACGTTTTATATTTTGATCATTTTATATATCAAAAGTTCCTGGAGTAGTTCCCAGAACACAGCAAAAATATACAAAAATTTACTTAATAAATGAGTACTTGAATGAATGAGTCGTGTGGGACTGCATTTTGAAGAGAATCAAGGAGAATAAAGCCCTCTTGTATGGCCCCTAACCTTGCTTTCCTGAAATAGTTCTCAGCTATTTCAAAGAATCTTAACAAGGATCTTACCTTGAAATGGTAGAAAGTTCTTAATTTTAGCAGATCTGAAAGAACACAAAATGCAGTAGAATTTTAGAAACTCTAGGCTGTAACTCTTAAAATCATCATAGTGAGGTAACTGTCATCAGATTAATTTAATTTATGACATAATTGTAAATAAATTTAAGTCCCCAATAGAGAAAACGTGGTACATATATACCATGGAATACTACACAGCTATAAAAAAGAACAAGATCATGACCATTGCAGGAATATGGATGGAATTGGAGACCATCATCCTTTGTGAATTAACGCAGAAACAGAAATCCAAGTACCATATGTTCTCACTTACAAGTGAGAGCTAAATGTTGATGACACATGGACAGAAAGAGGGGAACAACAGACACTGGGGCCTACTTGAGTAGGGAAGGTGAGTGGATGGAGGGGATCAGAAAAAGTAACTTTTACTAGGCTTAGTAGCTGGACTATGAAATAATCTGTACAACAAACCCTTGTGACACAAGCTTATCTATATAACAAACCTGCACATATATTAATAACCTTGGACCTAAAATTAAAAAAAAATAAAGTGAAAAAAAGTTTAAGTCCCCATTGCTGCAATGTCACTGATGAGTGGTAGAGCAAGATTCAAGCACGTGACCTCTACATTTACTCCAAGTGCCTGTGTGAGCACACACAGACACACACACAGAAACACACACCCACACAAACACGCACTCACATGTGTGTACACACTGACACAGAAACACTTTCACACACACACACACAAAACACACATAAACACAAATACAAAAAGGCACCACATACGCATTCACAAACAAACACACAGATACAGGAAAACCCTTTCACATGCACAAACACACAGTCACACACACCAACACTCATACAGTCAAACACATACATCCGCCCACACAAACACAAAAGCGCACAACACCCAAAAACATTCACACACAAACACACCATTCCATGCAGTGTACATGCACAAAACACCCTTTCACACAGTCACCCAGTCACATACACCAACATGCTAACACACATTCACACACAAGCACAAACTAACACACAAACAAGTGCACACTTTTACCCAGAAATACACACATTAACACATGTGCACTCACACACATATAGTCACACACAGTTACACACTCACATTTAATCACATAAACATACACATACACATTGGCACACGTGTACACTCTCACACAAAACGCTCTTTCACACACACACAAAAATTCACACACAGCCACCCACATTATACAAAACACGAACACACACACAGAAACATAGACACACAAACAGAACCACAAAGTGCTCACATTTTCACACACAACACACATTAACATGAATACATACACAAATGCATAGTCACACACAGTTACATACTTTCACATACTCACACACGTATACATATGCACCCACACAAAATACACATTCACTGTGCATACAAAAAACACCCTTTCGGCCGGGTGTGGTGGCTCATGCCTGTAATCCCAGCACTTTGGGAGGCCGAGGCAGGCAGATCACCAGGTCAGGAGATCGAGACCATCCTGGCTAACACGGTGAAACCCCGTCTCTACTAAAAATACAAAAAACTAGCCGGGCGAGGTGGCGGGCGCCTGTAGTCCCAGCTACTCGGGAGGCTGAGGCAGGAGAATGGCATGAACCTGGGAGGTGGAGCTTACAGTGAGCTGAGATCGCGCCACTGCACTCCAGCCTGGGCGGCAGAGTGAGACTGTCTCAAAAAAAAAAAAAAAAGAAAAAAAAAAAAAGAAAAGAAAAACACCCTTTCAAACACAGAGACACACCAAAAGTCACCCTGTCACACAAACACATAAGCCACAACATAAGCTCACAAACACAAAACACTCAAACACACACGAACTAACACAAGTGCACACAGTTTTGCATACAAACGCATTAACGTGTACATACACACACACAGCTATACACACACGTGTACACACAGATACACAGTCACAAGTCACACACACTTAAATACACACTCACATAAAAACACAAACACACACATTGACACATGCACACAAACACACACATTTAAACTTCACACATAAACATGTGTGAACACACTTGCACGCAAGCGAACACAATTTCGCTAGTGCAAATGGTCTTACGATGCTATGCATGCAAGCCTTTGGTTACTTTCAAAGCCCCCAAATGACACTGACACTGACTGGTGACTTTTCCAAATCAATTACACTCAGGCCCTAGAGTTTTTAACCAGACAGTTTTACACACACACAAACACAAACACAGACAATTCTTTCTCATACACACGCACCCACTTCTGCTTGTCTTCCATCTATTTCCCACGATTACCCTCTACCAGTCCTCTATTCAGAATTAATTTCTAGACTCTCGCTTCCATTTCTTCATTTTTTCTTTTTCTTACACCACTCTTATCAAATTCCTCTTCTTAGTACCTTATTTCTGCTAAACCCGATTCATGATTTTCTGTCACCATCTAAATCTGTGTGCAGTGCTTGATCGTCTCTTTGCCTGGATTCCTTACCATCATGTTTCCCAGTGCCTCTGTGGTTCTTTTGAATCTTGTTTTTGAATTTTCTCTGTTGTAGGTCTTTCTTCCTCTGCCTGCCTGAACTGGGATGCTTTCCAGAGTCCTCATGCCTGGCTCCTTTCTCGTCTGTCTACTCAGCCTTCAGCGTCTCAGTCCCATTCAGGGTTTCATCCACCATCTGTGCTGACTCCCACATTTTTCTGTCCACTCATATTTGGAGCTAAACACAACCATATGTATGAATGCTTTCTGGAGCATCCAAAAATACTGTCCAGAATGAAGCAATAAACAAACAAATAACAACAGCAAAGGACAACCACATCTACCTGTGTGACATTATTTCCTGGACATGCAATGCAAATGTCACTATCACAAATGGAATTTATCACTTCTGTGCCATCTCAAGATCTCCCTTTCTGTCTTCACTTTTCCGCTTAAAAACATCCATCTCTCATCCGGTTCCTCAAGCCAGAAAACTTGGCTCTATCATCATCTTCCTATGTCCCCCTTGACCTGGAGTGCAAGGTAATTAGCAAGTTCTGACTTCTTGAATTCTCCAATTCTGTCTTTTTTCTCCAACCCACTGCCACTGTCTTCATTTAGTTGGTTTCTGCTCTCTACTGGATTGTTGCAACAGCTTGTGTCTGGCTCCCTTGCCATCTTAATTATCCCCACGCCAATTCATTCACTTTACCTAAGTCAGGATGATTTTTGTAACCTAAGGAGAAGGACTCTCTGTTCTGAGTATGTAGGATTAGAAAGTTTTGGAGTAACCGTACAGTTATCCAGGTGGAAAATTAACCAGTGTCCCTTGCCACAGTCATCTCCACTGAAATGCTGTATCCAGGGCCCCTGCCTTCTCACTGCCCAGAAGGACATGGTTTGGATGTAGCCTCCCGCCATGCAACAGCCATGGAGTGGAGCTCACCTTTCCCATTACAGGTACTGATAATGTCTCACCTTCCCTCTACAAACCAAATAGCTAATAAACCACAAAGAATATTTCCACTTTGATTTTCTGTAGAGTTCTGCCAGTTACCACAGAGAGATGTAAAATTTGGAATCTGGGACAGAAACTATGGGTTGTGCGTTTCGATCTCATTAGCACGCGCCCATGTCCCATATCTGAGAGGCAGTCTCATGGGAAGATTTCATCATCTCGTAACTTGCATTTTCTCTGTCCCTTGCCACAGTCATCTCCCTCGAAATGCTGTATCCAGGGTGCCTGCCCTCTCCTTGTCTGCCCCCACTGCGCCTTGTTGTATAATGGGATCCTGGGCACCAAGCGGCTTTTATACCACCTCTTATGACCACGGCTTCTTAGTCACTTTTGCTTCAGCTCAGTTTAAGCTGATTTAGCAGTTGGTGGAAAGAATGGTTAATTTGTTTTCCTAATTGTCTGCTAGCTCTGGAAGGGAAGGGGAGGAATGCATTTTCACCCTAAGGATAGTGAAGGAAGGGGTCTCCTTTATGAACGATAGATGGTTTTCTCTCTAAGAATCTGAACCCATACAAAGGCATCAAAGGCAACCCAGCCTAGTGCAAATGGTCTTACGATGCTATGCATGCAAGCCCTTGGTTACTTTCAAACCCCCCAGATGACACTGACACTGGTTGGTGATTTTTCCAAATCAGTTACACTTACGCCCTACAGTTTTTAACCAGAGCACTAAAAGATGGAAGGATTTAGGAGAATGAAGAGAAGGTTGTTATGTTATCTCTTCCAAAAAGTAAATTTGATTAAAACATTCAGAGACCTCCTGTTGCTATTAGAATGAATAAAGGCCAAACCTATTACTATAATGCATGTTCTCTTTCATTGTATTATTTCTTCGTGTTTCCAGATGTACTATTCTCTATTTCCAACCCCTTCTCATGAACACGTACATGTATGCACACACACGAATGCAAGCACATGTGAAGCTTTAGCAACAATGATCTTCTCTCAGTTCTTTAAATGCACCATACTTTCACCAGAATACATCATTCCTATCATTCTTGATCCTTCCTTGCCTTCTCCTCTCCCCCATTTCCTCCCACCCCATGCACTATGATCTCTCTCTTCTCTGGGCCTACATCCATGCTCTGCTTCTGTTTGGAACATCTCATCTCCATTATTGTAACATTCATTTGGCCAAGTTTCAATTTCAGTGACATTTCTGACAGATAACATTTCCTAACCTTCTTAAATTGATTAACTATCGCTGATTTGTGATTCTATAATCCATTGTACTTTCACTATCATTAAACTTATGTCATATTATGATTGCATTATATTGTCTACCTACCTATTACTTACTCTATCTTCCCTCCCACCCCTACTAGTCTGGGAACTCCAAAATACATAGATCAAGTCGTTTTGCTCACCATATACCTTATGCTATCCATGTCTTAGGTGACTTTTCACTTAAAAGCCATCTCGCTTATCTAAGGATTGCTGCCGATACAAAGGATTAAGGCATAATATGTAAGTCTATACCATGTAATTTGCTCCCTCAAAGCTCAGTTGAGGCATAAACTTTAGGCTTTGGTTCCCCAGAATCGATACCCACCACCCTCTAACCACCAAATGGTCTATTCTAGATGGTGACATTGGGTTCATTGTTAGACACAGTGGCATCTTTATGGTCAATTGGAAGATCTGGCGCACAAAAACTTTAACACAACTCATTGTTTCTGAAGAAGGTTCTAGGGACTTCATCTATGTTTTATAAACATTTGTCTCTGACCTGGTACAAACATAGAAAATATACAGGCTTTGATGCCTGACTCTCATCGAGTTGAACAATAAATGGCTACTGAAAAGTAATTCATTTATTCAACACATTTTACTGAGAACTTACTATAAGTCACGCACTGCACTAAGAGCTGAGGCATAAATAATGTGGAAAGGAGACACTACTTTTGCCATCATAGAGCTTTATAGCCTAGTAGGAAAGACAACTACTTATCAGAGAACTCCAACAGTTATGGCATGTCCTATATAGCATGGACCATGTACGCACCCCTTTCCTGAATCAGAGGGTCCTTTTTTTTCTCTTTCCAACTTTTATTTTAGGTTCAAGGGTTTGTGCAGATTTGTTGAATGGGTGAATTATGTGTAACAGGGGTTTGGTGTACAGATTACTTTGACACCCAATTAATGAGCATAGTAACTGATAAGTAGTTTTTCAGTTCTCACTCTCCTCTCACCCTCCACTTTTAAGTGGGTCCTGATGTCTATTGTTCCCTTTTTAGTGTCCTTATGTACTAAATATTTAGCTACCATTTGTAAGTGAGAGCATAAGCTATTTCATTTTCTGTTCATGTGTTAGTTTGCTTAGGATAATGACCTCCAGCACCCTCCATGCAAAGGGCACTATGTTGTTCTTTTTTATGGCTGCATAGCATTCCACAGTGTATATGTACCATATTTTCTTTATCCAGTCAACAGTTGATGGGCATCTAGGTTGATTCCATGTTTTTGTATTGTGAATAGTGTTATGATGAACATACACATGCATATGCCTTTATGGTAAAATAAATTACATTCTTTTGGGTATATACTCAGTAATGGGATTGCTGGATCCAATGGTAGCTCTGTTCGAAGTTTTTTGAGAAATCTTCAAACTGCTTTCCACAATGGCTGAACTAATTTATATTCTCAACAGCATTGCCTTTTCTCTGCAACATCACCAACATGTGTTATTATTATTATTAATTTTTACTTTTTAATAATAGCCATTCTGGCTGGTATAAGATAGTATGTCATTGATGTTTTAATTTGTATTTATTTGATGATTAGTGATGTTGAGCATTTTTTTCATATCCTTGCTGGCCACATGAATGTCTTATTTTGAGAAATGTCTGTTCACATTCTCTGACCATTTTTTAATGAGATTGCTTGTTTTTTAACTTGTTGATTTGTTTAAGTTCCTTATAGACTCTGGATATTGGGCCTTTATTGGATGCATATTTTGTAAATATTTTCTCACATTTGTAAAAATAAATATGTGGCTTTATTTCTGGATTCCCTAACCTGTTCTGTTGGTCTTTGTATCTGTTTTTGTGTCAGTACCATGCTGTTTTGGTTACTGTAGCCTTGTAGTATAGTTTGAAGTTGGGTGGAGTGATGCCTCTGGCTTTGTTCTTTTTGTTTGGGATTGCCTTGGCTATTTGGGCTCTTTTCTGTTCCATATGAATTTTGGAATAGTTTTTTTTTCTAATTCTGTGAAAAATGTCCTCGGTAGTTTGATAGGAAAAGCACTGAATCTATAAATTTCTTTGGGTAGTATGGCCATTTTAACAATAATGATTCTTCCTACCCATGAGCGTGAAATGTTTTTCCATTTGTGTTGTCTCTGATTTCTTTCAGCAGTGTTTTGTAATTCATGTTGTAAAGGTCCTTCACCTCCCTGGTTAGCTGGATTTCTACATATATTATGTTTTTTTGTATGTTGATTTGACTCTCAGCTTGGATGTTATTGATATATAAAAATACTACTGATTTTTGTACATTGATTTTGTATCCTAAAACTTTAAGTTGTTTATGAGACCTAGGAAGTTTTGGACAGATAACATGGAGTTTCCTTAGGTATAGAATCATACAGTCTGTGAAGAGAAGATAGTTTGACTTCTCTTCCTATTGGAGCCTTTTATTGCTCTCTCTTTCCTAATAGCTCTGGCTGGGACTTCCAGTACTATGTTGAATAGAAATGGTGAGAGTGGGCATCCTTGTTTTGTTCCAGTTCTCAAGGGGAATGCTTCCAGCTTTTGCCCATTCAGTATGAAGTTGACTGTGGGTTTGTTACAGATGGCTCTTATTATTTTGAGGTATGTCCCTTCGATACTTATTTATTGAGGGCTTTTAACATAAAGGGATGTTGAATTTTACTGAGAGTCTTTTCTGTATCTGTTGAAATAATCATGTTTTTTTTTGTTTCTAGTTGGTTATGTGATTAATCACATTTTTTAAAATTTGCATCTGTTGAACCAACTTTGCGTCCCAGGAATAAAGCCTACTTGAATGTGGTGGATTAGCTTTTTGATGTGCTGCTGGATTCATATTTTGCTTATATTTTGTTGAGGATTTTTACATTCATGTTTATCAGGGATATTGGCCTGAAGTTTTCTTTTTTCATTGTGTCTCTACTAGATTTTGGTATCAAAATAATGCTGGCATCACAGAATGAATTAGGGAGGAGTCCCTCCTCCTCTATTTTTTGGAATAGTTTCAGTAGTATTGGTACTACTGAATTTCTTTATATGTCTGATAGAATTCAGCTGTGAATCTCTCCGGTCTGGGACTTTTTGGGTTGGTGTTTTTTTATAATTACTGATTCAATTTTGAAACTTATTATTGGTATGTTCAAGTTTTCAATTTCTTTCAGACTCAATTCCAGGAATTTAACCATTTCCTCTAGGTTTTCTAGTTTGTGTACATAGAGGTGTTCATAATAGTCTTTGAGGATTTTCTTGTATTTCTTTGGGATTAGTAGTAATGTCCCCTTTGTCATTTCTGATTGTGTTTATTTGAATCTTTTTACTTTCTTTGTCTAGCTAGCAGTATACCAATCTTATTTATTGTTTTAACGAACAAGCTTTTGGTATCTTTGATATTTTATGTGGTTTTTCTCATCTACGTTTCATTCAGGTCAGTTCTGATTTGGGTTATTTATTTTCCTCTGTTACCTTTGTCGTCAGTTTGCCCTTGCTTTTCTGTTCCCTTAGGTGTGATTTTAGTTTGTTAATTTGAGATATTTCTAACTTTTACATGTAGTCATTTAGCACTGTGAAGTTTCCTCTTAATACTGTTTAGCTGTGCCCCAGAGATTCTGGTATGTTGTATGTGTGTTTTCATTAGTCTCAAAAAAGTCTTGATTTTTGCCTTAATTTTATTGTTTATCCAAATTCAGGAGTAGATTGTTTAATTTCCATGTAATTGTGTGGTTTTGAGAGATCTTCTTGGTATTGATTTCTATTTTTACCGCACTGTGTCTGACCATGTAGTTGGGATGATTTCATTTATTTTGAATTTGTTGAGAATTGCTTTGTGGCTTAGTGTGTGATTGATTATACAGTGTATGCCACGGGCAACGAGAAAAATGTATATTCTATTGTTGTTCTGTTAGGTCTGTTTGGCCAAGTGTCGAGTTTTAGGTCCTGAATAACTTTGTGAATTTTCTGCTTCTATAATCTATCTAATACTGTCAGTGGGGCGTTGACGTCTCCCACTGTTATTGTGTGGATATCAAATTGTCTTTTAGGTCTCTAACAAAATGTTTTTTTTTAATTGGGTGCTCCAGTGTTGGTTGCATATATATTTAAGACAGTTAAATCTTCTCGTTGAATTGAACTCTTTATTATTATGTAATGCTCTTCTCTGTGTTTCGTGATCATTGTTGGTTTAAAGACTGTTTTATCTGAAAGAATAGCAACCTCTGCCCCTTTTTTGTTTTCATTTGCTTTATAGATTTTTCTTCATGCTGAATCAGAGGCTACTTTCTGTAAGAGTCACTCTAAACTGACTGTGACTAGGTGCTTATTCTGCTACCATTTCCCACTATATTCAAATAACTCACCCTTGGTCCTAGAATTATCTACAAGTGTCCAGAATCACTGGATACAAAACAAGGAAGGACAGATAAGCACAAGATGCTCAATGACTGATGGGCTGACTTCTCCCAAGAGAAAGTCCCAGGAGAAACAGACCTGAGCACTGAGTCAGGATCCTGCTATAAAAATGATTTGTGTGGCCGGGCGCAGAGGCTCACGCCTGTAATCCCAGCACTTTGGGAGGCCGAGGCGGGTGGATCACGAGGTCAGGAGATCGAGATGACCCTGGCTAACATGGTGAAACCCCGTCTCTACTAAAAATACAAAAAAATTAACCGGGTGTGGTGGCAGGCACCTCTTCCCAGATACTCGGGGGGAGGCTGAGGCAGGAGAATGGCGTGAACCCGAGAGGCGGAGCTTGCAGTGAACCCAGACTGCGCCACTGCACTCCAGCCTGGGCGACTGAGCGAGACTCTATCTCGGAAAAAAAAAAAAAAAGAAAAAGAAAGAAAGAAAAAAAAAGGTTTGTGTTGTAAAAGAACATCCATTTGTATCCTATTATCAACCTCAGCTTTATCCTCATGTCTCAAGATCAAATTTTATCCATTCCTTTCTTTCTTCCATCAGCATGTTCTCTTCACCTCTTAGGGCCATTTTAAAACTAACTCTGTAAGTGTGAAACCGAATATTTCTTTTCATTGTCTTTTCAGATACCAAGTTTTACTCTTTGGAGTCAGAGTTCTGGTTGCTCCTTCAAAGTAGGTGACTCCTGTCTACAAGTGTGCTGATCCTCAGAGTACACATGGGAGAGAGGGAGAGGAAAAATGTGAAAAACCCAGATAAATATTTCAATGTATCATCAAGCCATGTGTCCTTTCTTGGTTCAGCATTGAAATGTACAGAAACATACTTCTTATTTCAGGGACTCCATTTCTATCCCATCTCACCTGAAAAGGTAGCAACTACAATTCTGTGCCATATATTTGCTCCTCTGGAATACTAATTCCCACTTGCTTCACAGACACATCATCAAGTACCAGCAAGATTCCATAATTCCTATGAGTCCATAACGGTAAAGTGCCTCCTTTTCCTTTCCGAATGAGAATTTTCACTATGGTTATTTCTCGCCTCCCCCCTATTGGCTGTTTGAAACATAATTTATCTTTTTAGTTCCTGGGTCCCTGACCTCGACAAACCACAGCAGGACTTGGTGGAGAAGACCGAGTGTAATTCTGAAATCCTGAACTTTGAGCTGGATTCAATACATAGGTGAATTTTGGATTGTCTCCTCTAGGGAGAGTGTGTTCAACATTTAAAAGGAAGGGTAAAGTGGATATTTGATAAACACAAGGGCTAACGTGGCAGAGGGAAACGCTGTGATTGCATCAAACCCTGTTTTCCCTTGGGCACACAGCTGCCCTACATTTACCATCCATAGCTGCAGTTAGTTGTGGTCACGCGACTGAATTCCAGCTAATATAGGTAGAAATAAAGTACTCCACTCCCAAATACAGTTTATAAAAATCTCTGACATAATCCTCCACCCTCTTTTACTTTCTCTGACAGGTGAACGGCATGGATTCTGAGAACCAGGAGGAGAGCCAAGTCGTAAAAGGATTGGTGCCCAAGTGAGTCCTTGAATAGCTCATGGAACAGAACTTCTCAGTCTTCACTCCCCATTATCCATACTGAAGTGTACATGGTTAATTAATATATAACTAAGCCACTGAGATTTGGGAGTTTCTTTGATTGCAGCTGGTGTTTAATTTCTGAGTAACTAAGAAGGAATACATTTTTGAGGGCATGGTATTTGATCTGCAACCACCCATGGTTTTAGAGAAGAAGCAACTCATGTGGGAGTATGTGGGAACCAATTATTCCAGTGAGACAAACAACATACCCAAAGCCCAAAGTCTGGGAGAATGTGTTTAAGAAACAAACACACAACAATGACAAAAAAACAATATACCTGGTTTCTAGTGAATGGAGGGGAGAGTGGTAGGAAATGAAGTTTATAAGAGGAATGTGGAGACCAGATCCCATAGGACTGTATAGACAGTGAAAAAGAGTTCACATTTCATTAAAATTGTGATGGAACCTCATTGGAACATTTTAAGTAGAGAAAATCCATGATCTTACTATGATACACATGTTTTTTTAAAAGATTAATTGAGTTACTCTTTGGAGAAAGAATTTTAAGGATACGGAGAGGATGACAAGGGACCAGTTAGGAGATAATAATCTTCCAGGCAAGACATGTTAGTGACTTAAACGAGATTATTATAATGGAAAGAGGAAAAATTGATACATCCCACTGAAACATTCAATTAATCAGGTCTAAAAATAATACGGACTATACATTCATGTAATAATTATATTAAGATATGTTGTGATTCACTAGGATGATGGCAAAAATATTAAAGGGGAATATTAGGGAAAGTTATAGGAAATAATCACAAACCTTTTGAAAGGCCAAAAGATTACATAACTTGTAGCAATTGAACAGGCTAAAGGCAGCCGGTTCTTTCTTTAGAGCATTAAGTCACAGGGTAAATACTAGGAACAACAGAGGATTCCCCAGTTAAGTGTGTTTACGGTACCTCCATTAACTAATCTGTCGGGGGGAGCGTGGGGGGGTTGGGGTACCTGGGGGGGGGGGGGGGGGGGGGGGGGGGGGAGGTCAACCGGAGAAATTGCCCCCTAATGGTATTTACTTTAAACCATGGTACCTAAGCTCGTAAAACTACTCTCTTAACCATGTTAATTATCCTCCAGTGTGTTTACTCAAAGCTTCTGTTGTTAATTGTATACTAAATAAATGCCTGAAGTGCAAGCTGCTCCGGACCAGCAGCAGTGACAAACCTCTCTTGGTGTGCAGGCAGTCGGACACTCAGCTGGACTGGCAAAACAAAATATCTGTATGGAAATGTACGTTTTATTCATCCGTCGTTTGAGTCAGGGTGTGCGGGCAAATGCCCTCTGCTAAGACGCCACAGCTCCACCGGGGCCCCGTGTAAGGCGCAGAACCACAAAGATACAGTACGATGGTTACGTTAACAAAACATATGGGTCATGAATTCTGTTATGTTCAGGACAGTTATAGACAGTCTGCAGGGAGGCCTAGTTTTAGCTTTTGTAGACTTAGTATCAATGTAGTGAAGCCTGTAAAAGTTGTTCACAGTAGTAAATACAAAAAGCTGTTGATTGATGTAGTGGCCACTAGATGGCCCGATAAACTCTACTTCACAGACCTTGGAGCTAGAGACAAGTGACTGCAGTCTGTTGCTGAAGACTATATAGTACAAAAAGTCTTTGTTGTTGTTATTGTGAATGGAAAATAATTATCGACATTATACAAATTAAACAGGTTCATATCGAAGAGGCTCTGCTATAGAGTCCTACAAAATGGAATTAAATAAAATTTCTCTGATCTAGAAAAACACTCATTTTAGAATGAAAAATAGTGATATGCATGTGTGCAAAATGTGTAATCTTACTCTCGGGCTTCAGTTTCGTGATTTTAGATCACTTCCCTCTTTCTTGTGAGAAAAGACAGCTCCTAGACACTCATATTTCAAACTGTGTAAATACTGAATAATAAAATGAAGAAAAAAGTCTAAAACAAGGACTTGCTGTACACTATTCACAGGTTCTTGAACATGTTTTATAAGGTATTCTTTTGCTTACTTATGAACTTGGTTATTTGTTTTTATTTGTTGAATTGTAAGAGTTCTTTGTGTATTTGGATGCAAGTCCTTTATCAGATATGTGATGTGCAAATGTATACTCCAAGGCTGAAGCTTGTCTCTTCATTCCCTCAAGAGTTAATTTCACAGATGGAAAAAATAATTTTAATAAAGTCCAATTTATCAATTTTTTATGGGTTGTGTTTTTTACAGTATCTAAAAATTCATCAACAAACTCAAAGCCATGCAAATTTCTTCCGTTTTCCTCTAAGAGTTTTATACTTTTGCATTTTATATTTAGTTCTATAATCCACTTTGAGTCACTTTTTGTGTAAGATGTGAGATCTGTGTGAAAGTTCACTTTTTGAATATGGACATCCGAGTTTTCCACCATCATTTGTTAAAAAAGTATTCTCTTTTTTTTCTTTTTTATACGGAGTCTTGCTCCATCGCCCAGGCTGGAGTGCAGTGGCGCGATCTCGGCTCACTGCAAAATCCGCCTCCCGGGTTCACGCCATTCTCCTGCCTCAGCCTCCCGAATAGCTGGGACTACAGGCGCCCGCCACCACGCCCGGCTAATTTTTTGTATTTTTAGTAGAGACGGGGTTTCACCATGTTAGCCAGGATGGTCTCGATCTCCTGACCTCGTGATCCACCCGCCTCGGCCTCCCAAAGTGCTGGGATTACAGGCATGAGCCACCGCGCCTGGCAATAAAGTATTATTTCACCACTGAATTGCCTTTGCACCTTTGCCACAAATCCATTGACAGTATTTGTGTTCATTCATTTATGGGTTTTCTATTGTACTCCATTGATCTATGTGGCTACTCTTTCACCAGCGTCATGCTGTCTTGATTTTAGAGGGAAAGCATTCTTTCTCTAATCATTTAGAATAAAGTTAACTGTGCATTTTTCATATAAACACTTTATTAGGTTAAGGAAGATCCCTGCTATTTCTGGTTTTCAAGTCTGTATATCGTGAATGGGTGTTGAATTTTGTTGAGTGGAGTGTATCTTCTACATCTATTGACATGATCATACTTTTTCTTATTTATACTGTTAATAGGATGAATTATATACATCAGTATTTATAAATGTTGAATCAGCCTTGCCTTCCGGGAATGAACCCCATTTGGTCACATTATATTTTTCCTCATATGTATCGCTGGATTTGATTTGTTAAAATATGTTAAGGAGATTTGTGTCTCAATTAATCAGAGGTATTGCTCTACAGTCTCCTTTTTCGGTAATGTCTTTATATGGTTTTGGTTAATGCTAGCTTTATAAATGAATCAGGTAGTGTTCATATGAATATGCTAGCTTCATAAAATGAATTAAGTAGTATTCCAACCTCATACTTTCCAGAAAAAAAAATGTGTTAATTTGTACTAGCTCTTTTTAAAAACTTGGTAGAGGCTGGGCGCAGTGGCTCATGCCTGTAATCCCAGCACTTTGGGAGGCCAAGGCAGGAGGATCACGAGGTCAGGAGATCGAGACCATCCTGGCTAACATGGTGAAACCTCGTCTCTACTAAAAATACAGAAAAAATTAGCCGGGCGTGGTGGCGGGTGCCTGCAGTCCCAGCTACTCGGGAGGCTGAGGCAAGAGAATGGCGTGAACCTGGGAGGCGGAGCTTGCAGTGAGCCGAGATCACACCACTGCACTCCAGCCTGGGTGACAGAGCGAGACTCCGTCTCAACAACAACAGCAACAAAAATATTGGTAGAATTCATCTGGGCCTGGTGTTTTAGGAAGACATTTCTCCTTGAGTGAGTTTTGGTAGTTGGTGTCTTTCAAAGAATGGCCTCATTTCATCTAGGTCATCAAGTTTATGACACAAGAAGGCTGGAGTGACGCTGGACTGGGTGCACTTCCCTCCCCCAAGATGGGATGAGATTTCGGTATTCCTGTCTAAAACTTGCTCTCAGGGCTTCCTCTAGCCTAAGGTGCCCAGTGGCTTCTGTTTTGTATCTTACATCCTGTATCTCCCTGGAGTAACCTTCTCCCTGGATTTCAGGGTGGCAGGTTGCCCCGTAACCTTAGTTCCCTGATGGGTTCAAAAAAAACTCATTAAATTTCTATTCGACCATATTTTTCTTCATTTAAAGACAGAAATGATACTTTCATGCCCTTTATATGTCAGATTAAATAAGTTGATTTTTAAATTAATACGATAGGGATGCATAAAACCTGAATTGAAAATGTAAGATATTGCTAAGAAGCCTTTCACGCAACCTTGGTTTCAGACAGGATATTTCACCGCACCATCTTCCGAAAAGATCAGGGAGTTATCAGCGTCACTATGTGACTATGAGTTTCCTTAGAGCATTTCTTTGTACTTCCCGGTTCTCAGAAGTCTCACAATCAAAGCTTACAGACTTTAGTACAGCAGCGGAGTTGCAGAAGTGTTCTCAGGATTCAGCATGAGCAGTGACGATGGACCATGTCTCTGACAAACTTCATCTTTCTAGGCCTCAGCAGACACCCCTAGGAAGGACACCCTGGGATCTGGTGGCTCCTACTCGCCTAGAGCCCAGGAGTTTATTTCAGTCAGCACTATACTCTGTACACACCTTCCAGGCTTAGGAATGCAACTAGCACTAGCTACCCTTTCATAAAACATCACATAAACCTTTCAGGAAATTCTATAATCCAGATCTGATTCGTTTTGGCACCTGTTTCGTAGAATCAGTCCATACAAACTCTGTAAAGACAAGTGGCTCACCTGCTTTTTCAGAATTATTTAAATGTATCCAAAGACTTCCCCCTCATACCTTGAAATAGCTGTCTCCAGTATCAGACAAAATCGGGTGCTTTTAAGGTGGTACGGCCGTAGGCTAAAACAATTTTAACAAAAACAAAAATCGACAACTGGGATATAATTAAACAAAAGAGCTTCTGCATAGGAAAAGAAACTGTGAACAGAATAAACAGACAAATTACAGCCTCCAGAATGGGGGAGAATATTCACAAACTATGCATCTGACAGAGGTCTAATATTCAGAATCTATACAAATCTTGATTTTAGACAGTTTATTTCAGACCGTTTAAGTTCAGTTGTTGTTGAATTGAGCTTAAATAACTCAAAAAGCAACAAACAATGCCATTACAAAGTGGGCAAAGGTCATGAACAGACAATTCTCAAAGGAAGACGTATGAAAAAATGCTCAACATCACTAATCATCAGAAAAATGCAACTCAAAACCACAATGAGATTCCATCTCAAAGCCGTCAGAATGGCTACCATTAGGTTGGTCCAAAAGTAATTGTGGGTTTCGTTATTACTTTCAATGGTAAAAACCATATTAAAAAGTCAAAAAATAAAGGATCCTGGAGAAGTTGTGGAGAATAGGGAACACGTATACACTACTAGTGGGAATGGAAATTAGTTCTGTCACCGTGGAAAGCAGTTTGGAGATTTCTCAAAGAACTTAAAACAGAGTTACCATTCCATCCAGAAATCTCATTACTGCGTGTATACCCAAAGGAAAATATATCATTTACCAGAAAGACACATGTACTTGTATGTTCGTCACAGCACTATTCACAACAGCAAAGACATGGAGACAACCTAGATGCCCATTAATGGTGGACTGGATAAAGAAAATAAAGTACATATAACCATGGGATACCATGCAATCATAAAAAGAACAAAATCTTGTCCTTTACAACAACATGGATGGAGCTGGAGACCATTATCCTAAGCGAACTAATGCAGGAATAACCAACCAAACACCTTCTAAGTGGGAGCTAAACACTGAGTGTGCATGGACATATGATGGGAACAATGGACACTGGTGATGACTAGAGGGGGAGAGAAGGAGCAAGGGTTAATACACTACCTTTTGGGTGCTGTGTTCACTACATTCGTGACAGGATCATCCATACCCCAAACCTCGGTATCATGCACCTTACCCATGTAACAAACATGCACGTGTACCCCCTGAACATAAAATAAAAAGTGAAACAAAATAAAATAAGATGAAATAAAACTACTACTAATTTTGAATAATGCTTTTTCTTAATTATTTTAAGGAAAATACATCCCTTGGGTGTATCTTTTCTTATGAGGTCCAAAAACTTCTAAGAATATCACATCATCCTAGAAATGGGGTGATGATCACTTCCTTCTCTGCTAAGGTATGGGAAAAGTGGTCAATATGGTGCTAAGGGCAGCTGACCCCAGCAGCACTGACCAGTTGCATCAACCTGGGTTCACTCGTTGTTCAGCCTGCTCATAACCACTTGCTGAGCTTCCTGAGGGATCCTTCCTGGAAGCCATAGGCAAACATATTATATACTAACCCATAATCAGTTAAAAGGACAACAAAGCAAATTAAGTCTCCAATTCCTTGCTCTTTACTCGATTCATTTAACTCAAATTAATCTCCCCAAACAAGCCAGTCATTTATCCCAACCTTTGACAAGACTGGTTTTCCAAATCAAAGTCCAGTCGCCCCAGAAGCCTAAACACTGAGTGGCATATCCGAGGGGAGAGGACCACAGAAAAGCAGTGACAAGAGGCAATGCCAGACTTTTGAAACCACTCTCAGAGAAGTCACAGTCACACTGGAGCAGAGGACCGGGAGACAGATCACGAGAAGCAGAGAACAGCAGCACCGGTGTTCTTAACACTGGCTGCAAAGTGGTTCCAGCTGGCTTTAGATTCCAGCATCGCCAGTTAAGTGACCTGCAGAAATGCACTCAACTCACAAGCTTCAGCATCATTTATAAAATGGGAACAAACACCTTCCAGGGTTTTTGAGAAGATTGAATGTGATACTCTATGAAAAATGTCCACCATGTATTGCCATGCAATACAAGTATGATAAACGTGCGTGAGAAAATGAGTCTGGGGTTCATATGTTTGGAAGATTTGTAAACTGTTTCACATTTATAGTGGCTGCAATTATTTTCCTTCATTCTCTACCACTTTTGGATTTTCAGAGATACTGCTTTCAGGCCGTGGGACTCTCTCAAGTTCTTGGCCTGACATGGGAAGCCCACAGCTATGACTGACTCCACTCTCACACTCTGCACTAGGCAGATTGGAAATGTGCACCCTAAGGTGGGGATTGAACTCAGTAACTCAGTGCCAGAACTCCGAGCATGCAATTGCAGAGCATGACAGAAAGAGCCTGAGCATGGGCCGGGTGCAGTGGCTCACACCTGTAATCCCAGCACTTTGGGAGGCGAAGGCAGGTGGATCACGAGGTCAGGAGTTCGAGACAAGCCTGGCCAACATGGTGAAACCCCATCTCTACTAAATATACAAAAAAATTAGCCAGGCATGGTGGTGCATGCCTGTAATCCCAGCTACTTGGGAGGCTAAGGCAGGGGAATTACTTGAACCAGGGAGGCGGAGGTTGCAGGGAGCCCACTGCAGTCCAGCCTGGGTGACAGAGCGAGACTCCATCTCTGGGGCGGGGGATGGGGGTGGGAGGGGGGCGGGGGGAGAAAGATCTCAGCACAACTGCACGGTGGGAGTGAAGAGGATGTTCCTCAGCCGTGGAGAAATGCAATGCATGCCACTATCCCCCAGTACAAAACACTGTCACACAAAATGAGGATATGCAGGCTCACAAAGGAGGATGGCTGGCGCAGCCTCGGGTAAGGTACCACACCCTCACTCTCAGGGGAGGTGGAAGGAATCCTATGTGCACGCTTACACCTCTGCAACCATTAAGCCTCTGAGTCCCACATACTATGTAAAAAAACAAGGGCTGAAAGTAAACAGTGATTCAGAAGTGAATCAAGCTTCATTGTAATTCATGGTCGTTGGTTATGGTAATAATGTTTCTGCATGGTATTTTGCCTTCAGAAAATTTCTATTCGAGTAAAATTGATGTAGGGGGATGAGATACTCCAGCTCATGTTTGTCTTGAGGTTACTTGGAGCCTCCCCAGCACCCACCTGACCTAGGGACTCTACCAAAGTCAAAGAAGTGGTGCTGGTGCGTGAAACCAGGAATCCACGGCTACTTGGAGAAGCACGTAACTTTTTGCCCAAATCAGACTGTGGAATAATTAGGATCAATTAAGATGCTTGTAGCTATAAGTAAACTAAAACTCAACTAAAATTACTTTTTAAATGCCCTACAGGTAGGGCATTCCAGGATTTCTTGATACAGTGGCTCAACCAGATCACTGAAGCCATGGGTGCTTTCTGCCTTTGTTCCTGAGACCTTTGGTAATGTTTCTTTCATGACTGTGTGTTACTAGAGCAGTTCCAGGAATCCCATGCAGATATTAGAGCATTCAGTGCTGAAGACAAGCTATTTTCAAATCTCTCTCTCTCTTCTTTTTTTTTTTTTTTTTTTTTTTTGGCGGAGTCTCGCTCTGTCACCAAGGCTGAAATGTAGTGACTGGCACAATCTCGGCTCACTGCAACCTCCGCCTTTCAGGTTCAAGCGATTTTCCTGCCTCAGCCTCCCCAGTAGCTGGGTTTGCAGGGGTCCGCCACCACGCTTGGCAAATTTTTTGTATTTTTAGTAAAGACAAGGTTTCACCGTGTTGGCCAGACTGGTCTCGAACTCCTGACTTCAGGTAATCCGCCCGTCTTGGCCACACAAAGTGCTGGGATTACAGGTGTGAGCCACCATGCCCAGCCATCTTTTTTTAAAACAATGCTTTTTTTTTTTTTTTTTTTTTTTGAGACGGAGGCTCGCTCTGTCGCCCAGGCTGGAGTGCAGTGGCCAGATCTCAGCTCACTGCAAGCTCCGCCTCCCGGGTTCACGCCATTCTCCTGCCTCAGCCTCCCGAGTAGCTGGGACCACAGGCGCCGCCACCTCGCCCGGCTAATTTTTTGTGTTTTTAGTAGAGACGGGGTTTCGCCGTGTTAGCCAGGATGGTCTCGATCTCCTGACCTTGTGATCCGCCCGTCTTGGCCTCCCAAAGTGCTGGGATTACAGGCTTGAGCCACCGCGCCCGGCCAAAAACAATGCTTTTATTATGGGGGAAAATATCTCCAAACCCTTCCGACTAGATTTTGCCACATGTGCGTGAATGGAGGATGATACTTGAATTTATTGTGATTAAACTGACCCTGGATGAAGGAAGAGATTAACTTTAATGAATAAATTGGACAGTAAACATCCTTACAAAATCAAGTCTCTATCAGCAAAGGAGATTGGATCGAGTGGAAAGAGTGGAAACAGGAGGCAACAGAGAATGCTACACACACTTACTTAGTGCTTTTTTTTTTTTTTTTTTTTTTTTTTTTTTGAGACAGAGTCTTGCTCTATTGCCCAGACGGGAGTACAGTGGCATGTGGCGCCATCTCAGCTCACTGCAACCTCTGCTTACCAGGTTCGAGTGATTCTCCTGCTTCAGCCTCTCGAGTAGCTGGGTGTATAGGCACTTGCCGCCACACCTGGCTAATTTTTTTGTATTTTTTGTAGAAACAAGGTTTGGCCATGTTGACCAGGCTGGTCTCGAACTCCTGACCTCAAGTGATCCACCTGCCTTGGCCTCCCAAAGTGCTGGGATTACAGGCGTGAGCCACCAAGCCCCATTTCTCATTAATGGGGTATGGGGAAGGATGGAGTTGGATTCCGCCTAAAAGATAAAAATAGTTTGGTCTCCTAACATGAAATTGACAAGCATGAGTGTCTGAGTACCAGCAAAATAAATTTTAAGATTATTTATGCAATATCTGCATGGAATATTTTTCCCCAATACACCCTCTACAGATGATCACGCTCAGTTTCCAATTCGATTGTGAATTGGAGAATAGGAGATTGGATAAAGCAGTTACCCAAAAGAGAAAAGCCTGAGTTACGACAATAGTAGTCATTGCCTACTTTACGGAAATGCGTGGGGAGGCAGACTAAGCTCAGTAGAAAAGGCATCAGGTAGATTGGACTGATTAAGGGAATTTTGTAGGCAGGCTGTGGCTTTCTGGATTTTTATACCTGCTGCCTTATCCTAGCCTATTCAACTCTGATATTCACTCTGGTCCGGGCACACTTACTCTGTTCCGGGTACACTTAAAATTGTCGTCTTCCCAATCCATGAATATCCCCTCCTACGAAACCACACACAAAAAGCCGCTGAATAACCTGCAATCACCAGCCAAAAGACCACAAAAGGAGAAACCGAGCAAGACAGAAAACTTTTGGAGGCTACTTTCCCTACTGAAGACAAACCCCCACAGGAAAACTTGTGGCCCCACCCTCGACCCACTCAGCAGGCCAGAGGGGAGAGCCTAGACTTCCACCCTGTCCTGGTGAGGCCGAGGTAGCCCTCCCCTGCTGGGGTGCTGTCAGGGTGAGAATCTGGGACTTTCACCTTCACCGGGCAATAACAAGCCTCCACGGTGTGGTGTCCATGGAGACAACCTGGGGAGCTTGAATTTTGACCTTCCTGCACCTTCCCTGCTGGGGTGCTGTTAAGGGATGCCAAGTGAGAAGACTTCCCGTGCTAATGAGGCCTGCCTCCCCATTTTCTGTCCTTGGAGTTCACAGGGGAGCAATGAAAAGGGGCCTCTTCCCCTCTGAGCAGGGTGGTGTCAGCAAAGGCAGAGTGCAGAAGCTGACCTTTTGCCCCAGCTCTGTGCTAGAGAGCACACCCTCCCACACTGGCTGTCCACAGAGGCCACGTAGGGGTCCTGGACTGGTGCCCCTACCAGGCACTACTGAGGCGGGGTCCTTATTTCCCACCCATACAGTCTCCTAGAAAGGAAAGTCTGTTGAAAGAGAAGATTGTAATTCGATCCAGAGTCTCATAGCACAATACCCAAAATATTTAGGATACAATAAAAAGTCACTTTTCACACCAAGAACCAGAAACATCTCAACTTGAATGAGAAAAGAAATCATCAGAATCAAACGCTGAAATGATGCAAATGTGCTTCGCTGAGAAATTATACACACGCTTTCTGAAGACCAGAAATCTCCATGCCCAGACAGTTTCACTGGAGAATTCTACCAAATGTTTACAAAGGAATTGGCAGCAACGTTACACAGTCTCTTTCAGAAAACAGAAAAGAAGGGAACAATTTATTTTATAAAATTAGTAGTGCCCAGATACCAAAATCAGACAAAAACAATGCCAAAAAAAGGCAAACTATGAACAAATATTCTTTATGAATGTGGATGTAAAAATCCTAACGAAATATTAGTAAAGAGGATTCAGCAATTACAGACATATAAAATTATCAGATTGCGTTTATTCTAGAAATAAAAGGATGATTCAATGCTAAAAGATAAATGAAAGTAATCCACCATATTGACAGGCTAAAGAGAAAAATATCACATCATCATAGCAATCAATGCAGATAATACATTTGACAAAACTTCATGCCCATTCACGATAAAAAGAAAAAAAATGCCTCTAAGAAAAATAGAAATAGAAGGGAACTTTCTCAACTTGATATAAGGTACCTACACAAAACCTACAGCTAACATTATACTTCATAGCAAACAACTGAATGTTTTCTTCCTAACATCAGGAATTCATATCCGCTCTCACCACTCCTATTCAACATATCACAGGGAATCCAGCACTATAAGGAACTTTTTACTTTAAAATGTGTACAAATAGGAAAGGAAGAACTAAAACTGTCTCTATTTGCAGATGACACAATGGTCTGCAAAGAAAATTCCAAAGGATATATGAAAAATCCTAGAACTAATATGTGAGTTCACACAGTGAAAGCTACAAGATCAACATACAAAACTCAACCATTTTGTTTTGAGTTGAATAGGTGGAAACTAAAATTTAAAATATAATATAGGGCGGGGCATGGTGGCTCACACCTGTAATCCCAGCACTTTGGGAGGCCAAGGCAGGTGGATCGCCTGAAGTCAGAGGTTCAAAACCAGCCTGTCCAATGTGGTGAAACCCCATCTCTACTGAAAATATAAAAATTAGCTGGGTTAACATGGTGAAACCTCGTCTCTACTAAAAATACAAAAAATTAGCTGGGAGTGGTGGTGGGCACCTGTAGTCCCAGCTACTTGGGAGGCTGAGGCAGAAGAATGGCGTGAACCCGGGAGGCGGAGCTTACAGTGAGCCAAGATTGTGCCACTGCACTCCAGCCTGGGCGACAGAGCGAGACTCCGTCTGAAAAAAAAAAAAAAAAATTGGATTTCTCATACACTGCTGGTGGAAATATAAAATGTTACAGCCCCTCTGGAAAATAGTTTGAAAAGCTCTTTGAATAAGTAACCATAGATCTATCAAATGATACAGCAATTACGGCCATAGACATTTGCCACAGACAAAATGTGGATGTATGTCAAGGGCATAATGCTCAGTGAAAGACGCCAGTCTCAAAGGTATTATTGCTTTTAGAGCACATTCTTGAAATTACAAAGTGATAGAGATGCAGATCAGAGTAGTGATCGCCAGAGGTTAAGGATGAGGGGAAAAGAGATGGACACAGCTATAAAGGAGTAGCATGGGAGAAATCTTGGTGGGGGTGAAAGAGTGCTGTATCTTGATTGCAGTGCTGGTTACACTATCTACACACGTGATAAGACGGCATTGAGCTGAGCTGAACGTGCAGATGGTACAATGTCCATGTCCTTGATGTTGTACTACAGCTTTACAGGGTCTAAACACTGGCGGAAATGAGATTAAGGGTACATGAGATTGCCCTGCATAGTTTTTGCAACTTCCTGTGAATCTATGATTATTTCAAAATAGAACGTTTTTGAGGCTGTCTCGCAGGAGCCAACAGGGCCAATATTTCGATTCCACACCTTTGGGGCCCCATCCAGCGGGCTGTTTCAGGGGAAGATTCTGAGCCATCGAAGAGCAGCTCCAGGAAGTCTCCTGGGTCTAGAAAATGTTCTGTAGTGATTGCTGGTGGACTGGATATCATCAGTCCTCTGTTAACAGCGGTTCACAAGCTGAATTCACTCAGAACAAGAGGTAGCACAGAAAGCAAATCTCATTTGGAGGTGAATGGGCAGCTTGCAGAGCCAGACCATTCGCACAAAGAAGGACATGCCACTGACACAGCCAGGATGATCTATTTAGTGTCTCTAATAAGAGCAGGAGGAGGCTGATAATGAAGAAGGCTCGTCATAAGTGTCATCCGTTAAACAAAAGGAGGCGGATATAACTTTCAGAACGTCGACAGATTAGAGGATTGTACTACTGCGCTAGTAGTGTTGTATATGTCCGTAGGTGGAATTCACAATCGAACCCTCTGGGAGATTTGAAAGAACAAATTTGCTTGCACCCAGGAAAATGTAGCTTGGGCCCTTTGTATCAGGGACTTTTTCCCTTTAGGACCCTCCTGGTGGCCTGCTTAGGCTTTCAGTTCAGAATCCGAGGAATTCTTTGAACTGTCCAGCAGAGGGACCCCTGGCCTCGTTTGTAGATTTCTCTGTAGGTAAACCTACTCTAACCAGCTGTTCCTGGCCCCCCGACGTGTGGAAGGTGAGCTGAGGGGTGCTGCACCTTACTCTGAGGAACACTGAAGGCCTTGAAATGCTTTAGGCAGGAAGAGGCATTATGAGGTGTGCACAGCTGTGTGGCGGCGGCACAGAGGCCACTGAGCAGCCAATGTGGAGATTTGATTAAGGGGCAGTGCTGAAGGCAGAGACCATGAAAAAGGAAACTGCCAAGTTCAGGCAGGATACCGTGTCCACAGGGATGGAGAGGAGAAAAACACTGACTGTACAAAGTGCAAAACTGGTAAGACCTGACAACCGATCAAATCAGGGAGAAAAAGATGCCCAGGTTTCCAGCCCGGGCAGCTAGGGGCAGGGGCGCAGGAATGATGTATCCTTTCGAGTATCAAGACCATCGGTGTGAATTGCCGAGTTCTGGGGATGCCTATAACTCTGAGGGCAAACCAATAATGTGGGCTACATGCCCAGTAAAATGGGTATTACTGCAGCCACAGGGCCCCGGCACCTGAGTCTAGAAAGTGCTCCGTCAGTCACAGTCACAATCCTTAACTCTTGTTTGCTGACAAGTTTGATTCACTGGTGGTTTTCAAAAACCACCGGTCCTTTCCTCTGTTGCTCTCAGGAGTAACGTCTTTGAGTAAAATTATTCCAAAATTCAGATCATCTTCTTAAGACAAATATCCTAAAATATTAACTTGCTTATAGTTGAACACTCTACATAGGAGTACACTGAATTTCATCACTTTGAGAACTATTTTGCACTTTTTCTTCGCTAGAAATAATATGTTTTGCTGGGATCATTTATGGCTTTGACAAGAGTGTGCTAACACCTAGTTTTAAATTTTTCAGGCACAGATTGCACACATCTCTACAGCCCATAATAGTGGATGCTGAGCCTTTCATTTTCTGTGTTTTGAAACAACTGCAAGTTGTTTTCTGAGGAAGGCTGTGTTTTTTTCAGCAGAAACTCGCTGTACTCCCTGATACTAGGTTTATATTGCGGAGGGGGGCATGTACACACCCTGATAAATCTCCCACATGTTCATAAACACCTTTCTCTATGAAGAAGTCTTTGCCTTCTCTGCAGATTGTTCTCATTCAACCTATTCCCAAATGAAGAATTTGTAGGTAAAATAGTAGTAATTTGTTAAAGCATTTTGAAGACAGAATTGGCTGCATTGATTTCCAGGCAAATTGTAATAACTTATACTCTCATTGGTTGTGTATAACGGTTCCAGTTTCATAACAATATCATTGATGTTGGACGTTGCATGAGGTTTTAGTTTAATCTATGCCAATTTAATAAATGAAAACTAGAATATAGATTTAATATCTCTATCTTTAAATATTAGTGAGGTGTAACACTTTCAACATTTACTTGCCATTTTTTTTTCATGTGATACGTTTTGCCTGTTACTAGGTTTGGGCTTTTTGCTCAATTTTATAGTAAAAAAGATTTGTACTAAATTTTCTGCATCTTAGCACCTTCAAATAAGTGGGATTTGAATTCGTTCCCACTGATTTTTATCCCGTATTTTTCTATATTCCTGGTCTTTGTTTTCTGCTTTTCACTGTCCTTTTAGCTGCTCTTTCTTAAACTTTTCAGTTGAATAACTAGTTTACTCGTTGGTAATGAACAAATTTTTCATTGTTACAATTTGTATCTCATTACAATATAAACATATTCAGGTTTTCAGTCCTTGGCATTACTTAAAGAAGGCCATTAGATGTGTGTCACGTGTGAGAGTGAGGTTTGTAGCTGAGAAGTAAGCCCCTCTACCGTGAAGCAGAACCAGCCCCCCTTAAGTATGGCACCGAAGTCCCATGATGCTACTTCCCAAATTTGGTTCCACAAAGAGCATCTTGCTCAGGCCTTCCATGAGTTTATGGTCTGGAGAAAACTTTATAAGCAATCATAAATGAACTAAACACAAACAAGAAATACTAGACCAATATGCCACTTTGCTGGGCCAGCTAAACCTCCTTTGGGGACCGTTCTCAGCTGGGGCATTGCTCTCTCCTTCAACAGACATTTGCTGTTGTAAAAATAACTAAACATTGCTTATGGACACATGCGCAGGACTCTCTGACCCAAGGAGTTTGTAGGAAACTGCCTCCCAGCTTTTGGAATACCTGACCACTTAGACAACTTGAGGAAGATCTCCTGCGGCCTGGCAGGTCCTGGGGCGGGGATCACCGTCCTGGAAGGCTCAGCTCTGTGGGTGCTAGGAGTAGAGTCTGCATCTTGTGGGTTCCTCTCCTAGTCAGCTTCCTAAGGGGCAGCGCTGTAGGACCAAGGACAGAAATCGTCAAGTGAAGAGCGGATTGGACGTGAAAACAGATGCTACCGTGGCCTGTAAGAGAAAAGAAGGAATCTCTGGGCACATATACAGATAAAATCACGAGCAAAAGTGGTGAAGCAAGGAGTAGCTGCAATCCAAGTATATACATGGTGTGAAGAAGCTAAGCACCATGGGAGGGGCTGCTATTGCAGCAGCTGTGGTGGCACCTCTGATCTGCCACTAGGTGGCAAGAGAATTCCACCATGGCCACTAACCTCATCTGGGACTTCGGCTTCACCCTAGAAGCGGGATATGGGATTAGATTTCTTCCTCTGATAAGACAGTGGCAAGCAGGGTTGATAGTCCCCCATCCACAGGAAGAGACTATGACCACGGGCACGTCCTTTTGTGTACGCCAACCTGGTGTGTGCTTGAATATCCTTCCTCAAAACACTCAGGCCAGTTCATTCCCTTGTCCCTTTCCTGCCTAGACCAGGTTCATAGCCAAGGGCTGACCGCGGTTGTTCAGCAACTTCAGGCGTTGCCGGCTGACTTCCCCTACATGTAAGAATTGACCCTTTCCCCCAGGACCTTCCCCTAGAACTCTGTGTTGCTAGGAATCCCCCTGCCACGCCCTCCCCTAACCCCAACACTACTGCCGGCAATCTGCAGGGTTTCTAGTTCAATGAAGCCTGTTTTTTTACTGTTCCCTGTTATAAGCCTGGATATCCTGCAGGGAGCACGTTTCCATCCCGGTAGCAGTGGGTTGATGAAACCCAAATTTGAACGGCTGGACACCCCCACACGGGACACATGATTGACAAATGCCCCTTTGGCCAATTTTTCCATGCAGCCGGACCACCTGGTTATTTGTGGTCCTGCAGGCAGATGGCCCTTCTTCCCCATATACCCTTAAGGACATTTCTGCTTCTAATAACAACGTTACTGGCTGGGCACTGACGTCTGTGCTTTAATTAATCTCCTGGAGGCTTATCTCTTCACCTACAAAATGGAGATAATAACGTCTCCTTTGAAAGAGTATTGTGAGAATTGAATGAGACCAGGTATACAACCCATTCCTGATTCAGCCTCACTGACTTGTGAAGTTTTGTTTTGGTTTAATGGAAATCTTATGTTTTACCACCCACTGAAATCACTGCATCCTTATAAAGATGAATGGAGTACTCCCCTTGGAAAACAATTCCATCACCGTGGTTTTTTCTATGACTGAGAGTAGTCTTGGTATTCATGTCTATTCAGAGAATACGGCAAAACTTGGCTTCCACCATCTAGTGTAAAAATTAGAATAAAGACAAACACTTCTGTTATGCTGAAAGTATATTTATATATATAGATATAGATATTTACTTCTCTGTAGACAGTTTTTACTGATGAGTCATTTGAACATTCAAAGAACAACCGATTACAATGCTACATGAACTATACCAGAATGAGATGGATAGCTTCTCAATTCATTTCACAAAGCCAGCACAAAGCTGATACCAAAACATAACAATTATAACACAAAACAGAGAACCACAGATCTCACTTAAAAATACAGATGCCAAAATACAGAACAGAACAGTAGCCGATTGAAATCAACACCACATGAAAAATGTACAAAGCTTTGGCAGATACGAAACCAAGTTGAAAATCCAAACTTGCACGTGTGGAACTGGAACACAAACACCAGAAACAAAAATGTCCCCCCACCCTGTCAGTGGCCTCTGGCCAGGGAAACACAGGAGCGAGATCTCTGCTACACCTATTAGCGGGGAGGGGGCCTGCTGGTGGGGCCACGGGCACTGTCACTGCTGTCAGGTTCATCCTCATCTGTGTCTTCCCACTCACACTCTGCCAGCGCTTCAAGGTAATGGAATGGCCAGCACCGTGGATCTTTCTTATGGAGCTTGGCCAAAAACCTCAGCACAAGCATCTTGCTCGTTTCCAGGAACGCTCGAGGGCCCCAGAGGAACTCATACTCTGCAGGCTCAGTGTAGGGGATTCGCCTGTACTCTAGGTACTTCTGCCTGACAAACACTTCGGTGATGAGCTTCCTAGTATTTCCAAAGAGACCATTCGTCTCCCGGACATCCAGCCCCAACCTGAACAGAAAATTAAAGATCAAATCCTCCCTGACACAATTGCCTTTCATAAAGATGAGGCTCAAGACCACCATCAGGAGGCCGAACTTGGGCCTGTCTAAATAGGATGCCACCAAATCCCCTGTAGGGTAGCCCAGCTTGTTGATGATAATATAAGCGTGGTTTTTGGTATCAATTTCTTTCAATTGATAACCAAAGGCACACTCCAGCTTATTGTTGGCACGGTTGATGATCTCTAAGCACTCATCTTTATACTCTCTGATGATGACTTTCACCATCTCCGAGCGCTGGACAGGCACCTTGGCTTGGTCCTTGACTAAGAGGAACTGCACCAATGCATTTGCTCTCTCATCCAAGGGAGACAAGGACTGCGCCTCCACCTTGGAATTATCCTGGGTGGCACTGGATCCCGGAGAGACACCTGCAACCTCAGACACAACCAAGGGCAGAGGGCTCCTTGGGCTTTCAGAGAGACCCAGAGCCCTGGAGGTGCTCGGGCCCTCCCAGGCACTCAGGGCCCAGGATGTGCTGGGCCCTTCCCAGCCACTCAGGATCCTGGAGGTGCTAGGGCCCTCCCAGCCACTCAGGCCACGGGGGGTGTTGGGGTGCTCCCAGTCACCCAAGACCTGGACAGGGCTTTGGACCTCCCAGTCACTCAGATTCAGATTCTCCCAGGGCCTTGGGCCCTGCCAGTCATGAAAGGCCAGCGTGTGGCCACGGCTGTCCTCTCGGGCTTCCAGATGCTTCTTCTTCCGGGTGGCCTTGCCGGAGCGGCGTGGCATCTCCACGGAGGTCTTGGAGGCCTCCTGAGTGGTGGCAGTTGCCTGGGGGGCAGCTGCTGTAGCCATCAGGAGGGTGGGCACTGCCTGGGATGCCTTTGAGGCATTCATGTTGGGCTGTGGGGCCCACGGAACTGCAGGCAGGGCCTCTACACAGGCAAAGGGATCCTGCAGAGCATATGGCAGTGACTTTGGGGCCTCTGAGGCAGCAGAGGGGCCTTTAAAGGCATTCAGAGAGGCAGGCTGAAACTGGGAGGTAGCTGGGAAGACACTTGAGGAGGGAGCAAAGGTCTCCGGTGTGGCAGGCAAGTTTTTCCAGGTGCCTGGCAAGTGTGCTCGGGCAGCTGACACTGCCTTGGGAGCACAGAAGGTGGCAGCAAAGATCATGCGGTCTTTCGAAGGGGCCCTGCGCTCCTTTGAGGAGGTCCTGCGCTCTTTAGAGGAGCCCCTGCGGTCTATAGGAGAGGCCCTGGATTCTCCTGATGGAGTCATCAGTGATTTAGCGGAGCCCAGGGGAAAATTTGCCGCCGCTAAGGGGGGTCCGGGCTGGGCCTGCAAGACCGCAGGCGGTGTCTGCCAGGAGGGCTGGAGCTGCAGTGTGGGCAGCTCGGCTTGCGGACCCGAGGTCTGGGGCGGCTGGGGGGGTAGCTGGATTTGCACAGCTTTTTGGCAGGGCGGGGCTCCCTGAAAGGGCTGCTCCAGCGGAACCATGGGGGGAGCCTGCCTCTGGGCCTCCTGGGCAGGCAAGGGCTGCCAGAAGTGGGTGGGGGCCTTCTGGGCCTGCCAGGCCAGAGCCTGTGTCTGCTGCACCTCCTGGAACTCCATTGACGTTGGTATCTCGTGTGGCACTGGGGGCTGATCTTTGGGGGCCTGCCAGATGATGGATGGGCAGTGCACAGCCTGCGGGGCAGACAGTGGGGCAGACAGCGGGGCCGGCAGCACAGGCTGGGGCACCTGCGGGCCAGCGAGCGGCGCCGCGGGTACCTGCGTAGCAGGTGGGGCCGTAGGCACCTGCGGCGCCGCCTGCACCTGCGGGGCCGGCAGCCTAGCCTGCGGGGCCTGCCGCAGTGGAGGTGGGGGTGGCAGGGCCTGCCAGAGCGGTGGTTGGGTGGCCAGGACCTGTGGGGCAGGTCGGATGGGCGGTGGCGCCTGGCGGATCACCGGTGGCGCCTGGCGGATCACCGGTGGAGCCTGGCGGATCACCGGTGGGGCCTGGCGGATCACCGGTGGGGCCTGGCGCACTGGTGGTGGGCCAGGGCGGATGGGTGGTGGGCCAGGGCGGATGGGCGGGGGCCCCTGGCGCACAGGCGGCGGCACCTGCCAGGCAATGGCTGGTGCCTGCCAGGTGACCTGCGTGGTCTGCCAGGTCAAGGGAGTGGCTTGCCAGCCTTGCGGCGTGGCCTGCCATCCTGGCGAGGTCGCCTGCCAGCCCGGGGGTGTGGCCAGCTGCGCTGGGGGTGCCTGCGGGCCCTGGGGAACCTGCTGAGGAGCCCTTATAACTTGAGACTGGATTTGCAGGATCAGAGGCTGAGCCTGCGGGGCCCAAGAAGCCATCGGCTGTGCAGGTGGGGCCATCGGCTGTGCAGGTGGGGCCGCTGGCTGTGCCATCGGTGCTCCTGAAGCTGGAGGCTGGGTCATTGGAGCTCTCGCACCTGGAGGATGAATCATCAGGACTCCTGGACCTGGAGGCTTGGCCATCGGTGCTCCTGAAGGCGGAGGCTGGGTCATCACGGCTGCAGGAGGCGGCTGGACCATCGGGGCTCCCGGAGCAGCAGGCTGGACCATCAGGACTCCCGGAGTCAGAGGCTGGGCCATCAGGACTCCCGGAGCTGGAGGCTGGGCCATCGGTGTCCCCGGAGGGAGAGGCTGGGCCATCGGTGTCCCCGGAGGGGGAGGATGAGCCATCGGTGTCCCCGGAGGGGGAGGATGAACCATCGGGGTCCCAGGAGGAGGAGGATGAACCATCGGGGTCCCAGGAGGAGGAGGATGGGCCATCGGGGTCCCCGGAGGAGGAGGATGGGCCATCGGGGTCCCCGGAGGGGGAGGATGGGCCATCGGGGTCCCCGGAGGGGGAGGGTGGGACATTGGGGTCCCCGGAGGAGGAGGATGGGCCATGGGAGCTCCGGGAGCTGAAGGATGCACCATCAGGACTCCCGGGGTCGGAGGCTGGGCCATCGGGGCTCCCGGAGGCGGAGGATGCACCATCAGGACCCCGGGAGTTGGAGGCTTACCCATCGGTCCCCCCAGCGGGGGAGCCGGGACTATCGGGCCCCCCAGGGCAGGAGGCTGGGTCATCGGAACCACCGGGGCGGGCAGCTGGCCCTGTGGGGCCTCCCAGGCAGGCTGAGGTGCCTGCCAAGCGGCCAATGAAGCCTGCAAGTCAATTGGAGGTGGATCCCAAGGGACTGGCGGAGCCCGGGAGGAAGCGGGCGGGGCCCGCATCAGAACCGTAGGGCGGCTATAGACAGGCGGCTTCGGGGCCTCCGCTGGAGGACTCGAGTCACCCAGATTCTTACTTAGCTGCGACATGTCCCTTTGCTGACAGCTGGTGGGTCTTTTCCTCGGACAGCTGCTGGGCCTTTTCCTCCAGAGAGAAGAGAATGCCTACGTGGCTGTTCAGAGGCTCCCTCCCTGCTGAATGCTGAATAGGAAGTGAGTGCTGCTCGCTCCGCAGCTTTCCGCAGTAAGGAGGAGGGGGGAAGGGGGCTCAAGCCCGCCCCTTCCCCGCCCCCGACCACCACAAGTGGATATTGCATAGGGGCGTCTACCGGAGTCCTGGCTGACACAAGATCCCTTCTCACTCTGTCCAGTCCCCAAATGCAGACCAGTCAGACTCCACATGGATGAGTTTTCACAGGGGAGTGACAGGAACCGATCCATGTTTTAGAAAAAATCACGGTACTGCAGTGTGGAGTGGGAGCAGACCACTGGAAACATGGAAGGTATCCAAGACCGGGGGGAGATGGTGTGGTCTGGGCTAAGATGTGAGGCGGAGAATGAGAAAAGTGCATTTACATAAGAGAGTTTCAGGAGTTATAGCAGACAGATACCTGTATTAGAACTGAATAAAGGAGTCAGAGACATGGAAAAGGCACACAAGTCCCTGTCTGGAGAAAGTGGAAAGTTGCAGGACTGTTCCTCTCTTAGGGTCCCAGGAGAGGCACACGGGAAGAGAGGCTGCTGAGTATTGGCAGACACAGGGCATTTGCGGTGCTGTGGGACTGCCAAGGAGGGATGCCCTGTAGGCACTCCTGTATAATGTCTTGGGAGTCCTGCTTGGCTATTCCTCATAAAAACAGAGTTGTGGGAGGGAATGTGGTTGCACTAGATCTTGAAGAACACAGGCATGTTAGAGACACATGGAGAAAAGGGATAGCAGCAAGTAGGGAGAGAGAGGAAAAGAAGTCACGGAACTGAGACATGCCACAAATCAGTGGAAGACAGCGTTTTTCGTATGGGGAAAACTGCCTGTGGAATGGCTCGGATGCAGGAACAGAGTAGGTTTCTCAGTGTTTTTCAGTTGCAGAACAGGAAAGAAATTTTTAAAATGAAAACCAAATAATGCACCTGAAGATAACAAAATGGGTATATAAATAGATCAAAAATTGATACATTTGGACATGTAGGAAAAACAGACAAACAATAACAAAATTTCTGGGGAAACTACTTGTGACAAAAATCAGTTTAAGTATGAGACAAATCAAGTATCAACAGATAAAGCAGGCGACAATAGTATTATTGGACAATGCTATACAACTTTATGGTGAGAGGAAGTGATAATCTCAGTAGTTGAAAAGTTTTCTGGAAATATACAAAGTACTAAATATCAAGGATGTTTCGTTTAAATAGGCTGTTGGCAGCCTAGGGCAGGAGTCCAGAGTGACAAAATGTGCCACCAGGGGGCAGATGAGGATGATGAAGGGTACACCCCACTCCTCCCCAGGTACCCTTAGCCAGGGGTCCTCAAATTTGGTAATTTATGGATCCAAGGGAAGGTATGTACACACTCCTAATGTTATTATTGCCTTAAATAATAATAGAAGAATTTGGGGGTGAAGTTTCAGTGATTTTCTGGACATTTAAGGGATGCTGTTATTCCCAGGAAACTCTTTGCAAAACAGTCAGATTTTTAAGGGTATTTGATGATACAGTAGCCCCCCAACTTATCTGTAGGGGATACATTCCAAAACTCTTGAAGCCCGAACCTGGAGACAGCACCAAACCTTATATATACCATCTATCCCTTTCATTCTCCTTCTTCACAATTTCACCGATAGTTTTGTTTCTGCCGTATAGCTTAGCAATCTCAGCATGCGATTTTTTTCTTTCCTTATTAAGTCAAGAACTTTCACCTTTTTCCTTCAAGGAAGCACTTCATAGCTTCTGTTTGGCATACCTAAATTGCCAGGATCACTACTCTTGCATTTTGGGGCCATTATTAAGTGAAACAAGGGTTCCTTGAACACGAACACTGGAAAACCGATGGTGGATTTGATATCTGAAGCAGCTACGAAGTGGTTAATGAGTGGGTGGTGAATACGGTAGCACTCCTGTGCCTGCAGTTTCACATTGTGTGGATTCAGTTACCTGTAATCAACTGCAGTCTGAAAAATTAAATGGAAATTTCCAGAAATAAACAATTTATAAGCTTTAGATTGCATGCCATTCTGAGTAGTATTATGAAATTGTTCTCTTTTGTCCTGCCTGGGGCATGAATTATCTCTTTGTCTAGTGTATCCATGCTGTATACACTGTCTGCCTGTTATTCACTTAGTAGCTGTCTCGGCTGTCAGATGAAAACATCATAGTACATATAGGATTCAGTACTATTTCCAGTTTCAGGCCTCCACAGGGGGTCTCAGAATATATCCCCCAAGGATAAGGGTGGACTATTGGACATCGCTCCTGTGTACCCCGAGAGAAGGCCGTCTACCATAGCACACAAAAATCTTCTGCAGAATGGATACTACCATGTTTCATGGTTTTCCTTTCTCCCTTGAGTTAATGGCCCAGATCCACATAGGATTTCTCAGTTTCATGCGGGTTTGGAAACACTGTAGAGGGACCAACTCTAAATACCTAACGCTCACAATCTGCTATTCGCAACTCTTCTACATGGCCGTTACTGGCTGGGAATGGCTTTGGAAAAGTCAGTTTATTTTTTAGCCTAGGGCATTTCTATCCTCACTAAAGCACACATTTTTTCCACTCTAATTCAAATGTATAAACTACGCAGAGATTAAGTTCTCCCACTAACCATTTCTTTTCCCGAATTATGACAGGTGTGACCTGCAGTCCACCATGCTGTTAGTCATCCCACACAATGAATGGCTTCCATTAGAGTCTGGCTGTTCTCACTGATGTTGGAGGTCAGTGAATAGCACTGACACACAGTGTCAACTCCCACCAAGTCCATTCTATGAAAAGAGCTCCGATTTATGTCAACAGGCAACACCGAAGCCAGAAAGAAAAGATTAGGTATTATGCAAAGGAAAAAAAAAATGTGTAGGAGTAGTTAGAAATGGAAGATTAATAACTTCTACACCAGCACCATTGCCACTCCTTGGAAATATTCTTTAACTGGCAGGGAAAAATTAGAGATTATGTATCCATTGATTCCACAGGAGCAAGTAAAGAGGGTAAACCAAATGTATTCTCCCTGGAAGAAACATCTGCTTATTTCAGAAAGTCAGTGCTCTCAGACCCAGGCTGTTCCTGGGGCTCTCCCTAGCTATTTACAAATTACTTGTGTGCAAAATGCACCTGAGGAAACAAGGGACACACGGGTCCTTTGTGAAAACTGACTGCTTTAATAACAGCAAAACATAATATTGCCCTGAGTCTAGTGAGGCATTAAACCGCAAGTCTTAGACAGGTCTTCCCAAATCACTCCTGTGAAATCTTCCAGCTTCCTGAAGCCCTCTTTCCCTTTCTGTGCATATGTTTTTCCTCCTCAACACCTTTGAACCAAGTGTTGTCAAAATTCCCTTTCCTCATTTTTATATGTGACAGCTTGAAAATTAAAGGTGAATAGAAAACAAAAGGGAAAAAGATACAAAACATCCAAGAAATGTTGGTCTTTGTTCCTCAATTAGAAAGGACTTTTAATGGCTTACATCAGTATATAACAGCAGTTTACCAAATGATTTTTAAAAATAGGGAAGGGAGAACAGGATATTGTGATGGGAGTAGGAAAATTGCAGAACTAGGAGCAGATGGGAGCCTGTTTTGCTCACCTCGGTATCCCCAGCTCACACTGAGTGGTCACTAACGAGCTACAAAATGAAATGGTAAGATTAGCACCAGAACTGCCTGTCTTTCAGTCTTCTGTAGCTGTTAGACTTTGTGTAAATATTCATAAGTAACAAAATCAGTTATGATTTTCATAAACTCTAAAATTGCTTATTTATGAAATATATTTTATTAAGTATTCACTATATGCCCATCACTGTGCTATATATATAAGACTACAGAGAAAAATCTGACGCAAGTCCTATCTATATCTATTGTTAGTCACATAGGGACATTACACAAATCTATTGTTGGTCACGTAGGGATATTAACATGGTTTTTTAGTACAATAAGGTGTTGTTGTTGCATTGTTTAAACCTCATATTGGTCACAGAGGATGAAAATAATCAAATACGCACTTCTGCTTGGAACATGGGGTGAGGGAAGCTGTGATGCTGATTGTAGCAGTGAAAAGAAAGAAAACAAACCTGAAGCTGTGAAAGATTCATGTGATCTGGATGGACAGTCTAAGCCGAAAAATTATTTAAAATGCATAGGAGATATCATAAGTACAAGGTTTGAATAAAAAGAATTAGAAGGATTAAAATAGTGTAACTACTAGTTATCGATGATTTGTTATTTGATAAAATACCATCCTCAGAGTATAATAGACTCTATTCATTGATTTCTCACAAAATCCATAAGTGTTTGACTTGATTTTACATGTCAAGAATTTGAGGCTCAGAAGATCTAGCAATACATAGCAGAATTCAGATTTAAATCCTAGTCTATTTGTGGTGAAAACTGGCATTCTTTTTTTTTCCTTTTCACCACCCCTCTACCAGGCAGGGTCTTGCTGCCTCACCCAGACTGGAGTGCAGTGGTATGGTCATAGCTGACTGCAGTTTGAAACTCCTTGGCTAAAGCGATTCTCCTGCATCAGCCTCCTGAGTAGCTGAGACTGCAGACACCACACGCAAGTGATTTTTGCTTGTTTGTTTTTCATAGCAATGGGATCTCACTATTTTGCTCAGGCTGGCCTCAAACTCCTGGGGTTAAGTGATCCTCCCACCTTGGCCTCCCAAAGTGCTGGGACTGTAGGCATCAGCCACCGTGCCCAGCCCATCACTCTTACCATTACACCAGTGCTGCCAAAACCTTTTAAAATATGTTAGATATAATTAACATGCAATAAAATGCACAGATCTAAAGTATTGAATTTAACAAGCTTTGCCACTGAGTAATCAACACTCAAAACGATATGAATAATATTTTTATTATCAGAGAAAATTTCTGAGCACCCTTTTCTAGTCAATTATTCTATCTCCAAAAGCATACACTTCCTTATTTCTCTCACCCTAGATTATTTTGCCTGTTTTTAAATTTCATAAAATGCAATCAGCATAGGAGGGAGAGAGAGAGAGAGAGACAGACAGACAGACAGAGAGAGGTCAATATTCCTTTGTTCAACATTTTTTAATGTAAATATTGGAAGTTTGCTATTTTTTATGCTGAGAATTATTCCATTGTATTTATAACTCCATAATTTATCTGTTACCTGTTGGCATGTGAGACATTTAAAATCTGATGCTATTATTAAAAAAGGCTGCCTTACAAATTATTTTACAAGCCTTTTTATAAACATATGCTTCCATTTATCTTGGGTAAATGCATGGGAGTTGAATGTCTGCGTCGTAGGATAGATGGCTGTTTATACGAAACTGTAACAGTTCTCTATTGTTGGATTAAACCATTTTACACTCTAACGTAAGAATTATGTTAGGAATTAAGAATGCATAAGAATTCCAGGTACTTGACAACCTTGCAAAATTTTGTAGTGTCAGTCTTTTTTGATTTCTGTTATTCTACTGGATGTGAAATGGTGATTGCAATTTTACACTCCAGTTAGCAAATATGAGGGTTCCAATGGAGCCACATCATTGCCAAAATTGATACAGTCAGTCAGCCATTTTTATTTTAGGCATTTCAGTAAATGAGAAATGGTATGTCATTCATTGTGAGTTTTGTTGGTGTCTTTTCTTTTTAATTAATGGATTATTTTTTAAAGCAGCTGTAGGTTTGCATAAAATATGAGACGAAAGTATGTACTTCCCATGTACTCCTTCTCCTCTCCCACCATTTCTGTCCCCCTCCCCCAGCAACCCCCCTATTTTTAATGTCTTGCATTAGAGTGGTATATTTGTTACAGTCAATGAGCCAATATCATTAACCGAACTCCCTAGTTTACATTAGTATTCACTCTTTATGTATACATTTTATGGGTTTTGACAATTGTGTAATAGCAGACGTCTGTGTCCACCATTGCATTATTTTACAAAATAGTTTTACTGCCCTAAAAAACCTGTGCCTTCTCCCACCGAACCCCTGGCACATTTTGATCTTTTTACCTTCTCCATAGTTGTGCCTTTTCCAGATTATCATATATAGTGAGAATCATAAAATGTGTAGCCTTCCAGATTGGCTTCTTTCACTTAACAATACACATTTAATATTCCTAATTTTGTGGCCTGATAACTCATGTTTTTCTTCTTATCTAATAGACCTTATTTTGTAGAGCAGTTTTCAGTTCACAGCAGAATTAAGCCAAAACTACAGTAAATTTCCATACACCCCTTGATTCCCCCAGCACACACACGATCTGCCTCAATATCAAGATCCTCCAGCAAAATTGTATGCTTCTCCCAGCTGATGAACATCAAGTGACATGTCATTATCACCCGAAGTCTGTAGTTCACATTATGTTTCCTCTTGGTATTGTACATTCCATGTTTTGACAAATTTCTAATGTAATACATCCGCCATTATAGGATAACACGGGATAGTTTCCTAGCTCCCAAATCCTCCATGCTCTACTTATTTATTCCCTCCCCTCCCCTACAAATACCTGGCAACTACTGATTTTTGTACTGTCTCCATAGTTCTACCTTTTCTGGAATGTAACCTAGTTGAACACATACAGTATGTATCCTTTTCAGACTGACTTCTTTCACTTAATAATATGCATTTTAGTTACTTCCAGATATTTTTATAGCTTAATAGCTCATTTTTTTCAATGATGAATAATATTCCACTGTCTGGATGTACCAAAATTTATTTACCCATTCACCTAATGAAGGACATCCTTGTTGCTGCCAAGATTTGTCCATTATGAACAAACCTGTTATAAACATCCATGTGCAGGTTACCTTTTTTTTTTTTTTTTTGAGACCAAGTCTCGCTCCATCGCCCAGGCAGGAGTGCAGTGGCACGATCTCTGCTCACTGCAAGCTCCACCTCCCAGGTTCAGGCCATTCTCCTGCCTCAGCCTCCCAAGTAGCTGGGACTACAGGCGCCCTCCACCACGCCTGGCTATTTTTTTTTTTGTCTTTTTTTTAGAGACATGGTTTCACCCTGTTAGCCAGGATGGTCTCGATCTCCTGCACTCGTGATCTGCCTGCCTCAGCCTCCCAAAGTCCTGGGATTACAGGCATGAACCACCACGCCCAGCTGCAGGTTACTAATTTCTTTTTGTCACTGAATAATCTTTTATTGTGTATACGTGCCATAGTCTATTTATCTGTTTACCTCTTGGAGAACATTTTGGTTGCTTAAAAGTTTTAGCAATTATGGACAAAAAAGTATAAAAAATGTACAGATTCCTGTGGAGACAGAAGTTTTCAACCTACTTGGTTGAAAATACTAAGCAGCACAATTGCTTGCTTGTATTTTAAAAATATATTTAGTTTTACAAGAAGCTGACAAAACTGTCTTTGGAAATGACTGTGCCGTCTTGCATTCTCACCGGCAATGAACGAGACTTCCTGTTGCTGCATATTCTTGTCAGCATTTGGTGTTGTCAGCAGTTTGAATTTCAGCCATTCTCATTGGTGCATAGTGAGTGGTGTCTTGTTGCTTTAATTTGCAATTCCATTATGACACATGACATTGAGTGTGTGTCATATATATCTCTCTCTATATCCTATATCATATATATATCATATATCTTATATACCTATATATCTATATATATCTTCTTTGGTGCAGTGTCTGTTCAGATCTTTACCTCACTTTATAATTGAGTTGTTATTTTATTGCTGATTTTGAAAAGAATTTTTATATATTTTGGGTACTAGTATTTTATCAGATACATATTTTCATTTGTGGTTTTCATATTTATCTTCATAATGGTTGGTTATGAGAACTTTTTAATGTACTTAAAGACCATTTGTATAACTTTTTTGAATATGTCATTCTGTTGCCAACTTTTTAATTGGTTGTCTTTTTGTTATTGATTTTAACAGAAATCACAGTATTCAGATTCTTTATTTCCTTAATGGATAGTTTGGATAAATTCTGCTTTTAAGGCTTTTTTCCCAATTTCATCAAAGTTTTCAAGTTTATTAACTAAATGATTATTAACTAAATTATTAACTAAATAATATTAACTAAAATGATTAAAAATCATTAAATCACAAAGTGAACAATTTCCCTTTATTGAAGGGAGGATAGCACAATCTCCCTTTAATAGCTGTAAAATATGTGATATTGCCCCTTGTTCATTCCTGATATGAGTGATTATTTCTTCTATCTTCGTGTTTTTTTAACTTTTTTTTTTACTAGTATTACTAGGAGTTACCATGTTTTTTACTCTTTCCAGAGAATCAGCTGTTGACTTGCTTAATTTTCTCTGTTTGTTTTCTATTTCAGTTATTTCAGTTCTTTATTTCTATTCTGTACATTTTGTTGTTGTTGTTGTTGTTGTTGAGACAGTCTCACTCTGTCGCCCAGGCTGGAGTGCAGTGGCCCGATCTCGGCTCACCGCAAGCTCCGCCTCCCGAGTTCACGCCATTCTCCTGCCTCAGCCTCCTGAGTAGCTGGAGTAGCTGGGACTACAGGCACCTGCCACCACACCCGGCTAATTTTTTGTATTTTTAGTACAGACGGGATTTCACTGTGTTAGCCAGGATGGTCTCGATCTCCTGACCTCGTGATCTGCCCGCCTCGGCCTCCCAAAGTGTTGGGAATACAGATGTGAGCCACCTTGCGCCTGGCCTATTCTGTACATTTTTCTACTTTCTTTTTATTTTATTCCTGTTTTTTACATTCTTAATGTATAAGCTTATGTCATTGATTTTAAGTATATTCTCTTCTGTGGTACAGATATTTAAAGCTATAAAGTTATCTTTCAGCCCTATCATAGCAGCATCCTACACATTTTGGGTTTCTTTTTTATAATTTATTTCTTTTTGTTTTTTCTTTCTTTCTTTCTTTCTTTTTTTGAAACGGAGTCTCACTCTGTTGCCAGGTTGGAGTGCAGTGGCGCAATCTCAGCTCACTGCAACCTCTGCCTCCCAGGTTCAAGTGATTCTCCTGCCTCAGCCTCCTGAGTAGCTGGGACTATAGGCACCCACTGCCACCCTCAGCTAATTTTTGTATTTTTAGTAGAGACGGGGTTTCACCGTGTTGGCCAGATGGTCTCGATCTCTTGACCTCATGATCCACCCACCTCTGCCTCCCAAAGTGCTGGGATTACAGGCATGAGCCACCATGCCTGGCCAGTTATTTCAAAATATAATTTGTATTGTGATTTCTTCTTTGACTCATGGGCTGTTTTGAATTTTGTGGTTTAATTTCCAAACATTAGGATATTTTACACAAATTTTACTAATATTAATTATGAATATAATACTATTGTGATAAAAGAGGATGCCCGATTTGGCTTGAGTCATTTTTACATTACAACTTGGTTTAATGACCAGCATTGAGTCTATTTAAAATATTCTGTGAGCGCTTGAAAACAAATGCATTCTGCTGTTGTGAGCTAGATCTATGAACGTCGTTCAGGTCTAGCTGGTTGAACATACTGTTCATATCTTCAGTATGTTCACTGATTTTTTAAATCTGATCACTCAAAGAAGTATGTTAACATTTCCAAATATGGTTGTAGACTTGTCTATTTTCCCCCCTTAGTTTGGCAATTTAACTTAATATAGTGTTATCTCTTTTATTAGGTCATATACATTACATATGTGATTATGTCTTTTTAGTGAATTAGTTCTTCATTCTCACAAAATATCTCCCTTAGTTCTGTTCATACTCCTTGTTTTGAAGTCTACTGTGTCTAATACTAGCAGAGCCACCCCAGCTTTCTTAAGCTTTGTAGTTATGTCCTCTGTTTATTTGCATCCTTTTAACTATCAACCTGCCCAAGTCTATATATATATATATGAAAGAAAGGGAGAGAAAGAAATGGTAAGGAATCGGCTCATGTGATTATGGAGGCTGGTAGTCCCAAAATCTACAGCACGAGAGTCAGCAAGCTGGAGACTGAGGACAGCCACTGGTTTAGTTCCAGTATGTGCCCAAGAGCTAAGAACTTAGAAAGCTGAGGGTGTAGTTTAAGTCCAAAGGTTGGCAGGCTCACAACCATAAAAAAATCAATGTGTCAGTTCAAATCCAAAGACAGGAAGAAACCTGATGTCTCAGTTAAAAGGACATTAGGCAGAAAGAATTCTCTCTTACTTGAGGAAGAATCAGCCTTCTTGTGTATTCAAGCCTTCAACAGGTTAGATGAGGCCCGCCTACATCAATGAGGGTAGTCTGTGTTACTCAGTCTACCAATTCGAATGTTAATTGCATCTGAAATATCATCACAGGAACACACAAAATCATATTTGACCAAATATCTGGACACTACATGGCCCAGTCAAATTCACGCATAAATTGAATCATCACACTGAGGTTATCATTTTTAAATCTATTTTAGTAATGTCTTCCATTTTTCATGGAACATTTAGTGTAATTACTGACAGGGTAGAGTATAGGTTGACTGTGTTGGTACTTCTTTTATCTGTGTGCTATCATTTGTTTCACATTTATGGCTAATTAAATATTTTAGTATTCCATTTTATCTTCTGCATTGGCTTTTGGTTTATATCTTCTTTGTTTTTTCAATGGTTACTCTACACGTTATATAATATGCATCTTTAATTTAGTACTGTCTACCTCAAAAATACTATCTACTTCATTAATAAGAGCTTTACAATGTATAATTCCAGTTAAACTTCTCACAACTGTTGTGTTCTCATTGTCATTTATTTTACACCTATATTTACTTAAAACCCCACAATATGTAGCTATTCCTTTTACTTTAAATAGCCAGTTATCTTTTTTAAAATTATATATATATACACATATGAAGATATCTATGTATCTATCTATGTATCCATCTATGTATCTATCATCTGTCTATGTATATGAAGTCCTTGCTTTAAACAATATTTAACTGATATTTACACGCACAGGGAAAGTGCAACTTACTTTGCACAATTCTATGGTAGCTGAGATATTCTGCAAAGCAAAATACTGTTTTAATATGCGTGAGTTGCAGTCAACACACTATTGTGCAAAATGAGGACTACCTGCATTATATGTATGTGTGTGTGTTTAATTTTAATTACATAAATATTTGTATGTGATATATTATATGTAAAGCATATTATATCAAATATATTAAACTAATATAAACATAATTGTGTGTACATTGCATATACTTTTTCATTCAATGAAATTTATTGAGCACTTACTATATAACATGTAGTCCTGTAGGTTCTGGAAATACATCACTGAAGCATACAGGCAAAAATCTCAGCCCTTCTAGAGCTCATATTCTAGTATGGGGAGAGAGACAATAAATATAGTAAGCACATTGTAGTACATGCTGTAAGGTAATAAAAGCTATGGAGACAAAGAAACAGGAAGTCATCGCAGAGAATATGACATTTTGCAAAGTCTTGAAGGAGAGGCAGGCTAGATGCAACATTAAGATTCATGGAGGGATATAGTTTAGCATATGGCAAAAAGTGGGTTGCCATATGGGAAAATCTGATTAAAGGCATTGGTGACTAGGAATCCATTACAGCTATCTCCAGGAGAAGCCTAGAGAACTGGAGATTCGCTGGGCAATGACTAGCACCTGGCTGCTTGATGGAAAGGGAACTCAAGTGGCAACATCCAAAGCAGAAATGAAGTAAGCAAAGTAGCCATCTTCATTAAGGCAATGGATTAAGAAATGACATATTGGGTCCCAGCACTCTGTTCACCTGGATGGTCTTGCATAGTGGATGCAGGGCAGTTGAGGATTATCTCTAGATCCTACTCGCTAGTTTGGAGGAAGTGTCCCAGTATCCTATGGAGAAGTTTTGAATAATAGACAATTAGAAAGAAAGGCTTGTGAGGTTTCTGTACTCATACCTGGGTACTCAGTGGTTTTTTGGCAGTTTCTCGTTCATTCTTTAATTTCAGATGGGTGTAATGAAGAGAAGATTCAGCTCTTTTTTATATTATGCTTTTAAGAAGAGAATTAGACTAAGCACATAACTTGTCTTCATACACGTATAATGCATATTAAATAATTGAGTGGCACGTTTTATTACAGACACACACACACACACACACAGAAACACACATACACGCATTATGTACTTTCTGGTTCCCTTCATACCTTCTGCATATCCAGTCTTCCATCTACTATCAGTTTCTTTTTTTTCTTTTTTGAGACGGAATCTGGCTCTGTCGCCCAGGCTGGAGTGCAGTGGCACGATCTCGACTCACTGCAAGCTCTGCCTCCCAGATTCACGCCATTCTCCTGCCTCGGCCTCCCGAGTAGCTGGGACTACAGGTGCCCGCCACCACGCCCGGCTAATTTTTTGTATTTTTAGTAGAGACAGGGTTTCACCATGTTAGATAGGATGGTCTCAATCTCCTGACCTCGTGATCTGCCCGCCTCGGCCTCCCAAAGTGCTGCGATTACAGGTGTGAGCCACTGCGCCTGGCCTATCAGTTTCTTTCAGCCTGAAAAACATTCCTTAGCATTTCTCATAGTGTAGACCAGCATGAAACAAATCCCCTCAGTCTTTGTCTGATGATGACTTTATTTCACTTTCATTTTGTAAATAAATTTTGTTGGATATAGAATTATAAACAGACAATTTTATTTTTCCTTAAACCAGACACATAGACCAATGGAACAGCATTAATAACACACAAATTAACCCACTCATTTAGAGCCAACTGATATTCAATAAAGGTACCAAAATATACAATGAGGAATGGGCAGTCTCTTCAATAAAGGTTGTTGGAAGAACTGGATATCCTTGTGCAAAAAAATGAAATTAGACCCTTATCATTCACCAAATACAAAAATTGACTCAATATGGATGAAATATTTAAATGTAAGACCTAAAAATATAAAACTACTAGAAGAAATCATAGCAGAAAAGTTCTATGACATTGATTTGGGCACTGATTTTTTGGATAAGCCTCAAAAGCACAAGCAACAAAAGCAAAAATAGATAAATGGGATTATATCAAACTAACAAGCTTCTGCACAGCAAAGGAAAGAATCCACAAAGTGAAGAGACAACCTACAGAATAGGATAAAATATCTGCAAATTATATATCTGACAGGAGGTTAATATCCAGAACTTATAAGAACCTCAAAGAGGCTGGTGTAGTGGCTCATGCTTGTAATCCCAGCATTTTGGGAGGCCAAGGTGGGCAGATCACTTGAGGCCAGGAGTTCAAGACCAGCCTGGCCAACATGGTGAAACCCCTTCTCTACCAAAAAAATACAAAAATTATCCGGGCATGGTGGCACATAGCTATAATCCCAGCTACTTGTGAGGCTGAGGCAGCAGAATCACTTGAACCCGGGAGGCGGAGGTTGCAGTGAGTTGAGATTGTAGCACTGCACTCCAGCCTGGGCGACAGAGCAAGACTCCATCTTTAAAAAAAAAACAAAAAAAAAAAACAAAAAAAAAACCCCTCAAATAATTGAATAGCAAAAATCCCAATAATCAGGTTTAAAAATGGGCAAAATACAAACATAGACATTTCTCAAAAGAAGATATACGAATGGCCAAGAAGCATATGAAAAAGTACTTGACATCACTAACCATCAGGGAAATGCAAATCAAAATTACAATGAAATATCTCACTGCAGTTTGAATGGCTATTATCAAAAAGACCATCCACCCCTGCAAAAACAAACAAACAAAAAACCAACAAATGTTGGCAAGGATGTGGAGAAAAGTAAATCATTATACGTTGATAGTGGGAATGTAAATTATTGTAGCTATAATGAAAATAGTATGAAGGTTTCTTAAAAAATTAAAAAATTGAACTGTCATATCATCTAGTAATCCCACTACTGAGCCTATGTTTAAAAATATAATCAAGATGTCAAGGTAACAGCTGCACTCCCATGTTTACTGCAGTGTATTCACAATAGCCAAGATATAGAATCAACCTAAGTGTGCATCAATGGATAAATGGAAAAATAAACTGCGTTTATATACACAACTGAATACTATTCATCCATAAAAAGAAGGAAGCCCTGTGATTTGCAACAAGACGGATGAATCTGGAGGAGACTGCGTTAAATGGGATAAGGCAGACACAGAAGGACAAATACTGTATGTTTTCACTCGTGGAATTTTAAAAAGTTGATCACATAGAAGTAGAGAGTAGAATGGTGATTATCAGAGGCTAGAGTGGCTAGAAGAAAGGGAGGGTTAGGGATATGTTGGTCAAAGGGTACGTATTTACAGTTAGATATGAGGAATAATTTCAAGAGATCTATTGTACAAAATAGTGTATATGATGATGATATATTGTCATATACACTATTGATATATTGTATATGACATATGATATCGTGTATATTGTCATATACACTATTGATATATTGTTTTCTTGAAAAATGTTTAAGGGAGTGGATATTAACTGTTCTCACAAAAATGATAACTACATGAGATAATGCACTTCTTTTTTTTTTTTTTTTTTTTTTTTTTTTTTTTTGAGGCGGGGTCAAGCTCACAGCCCAGGCTGGAGTGCAGTGGCCAGATCTCGGCTCATTGCAAGCTCCACCTCCCGGGTTCACGCCATTCTCCCGCCTCAGCCTCCGAGTAGCTGGGACTACAGGCGCCCGCCACCACGCCCGGCTAGTTTTTTGTATTTTTAGTAGAGACGGGGTTTCACCATGTTAGCCAGGATGGTCTCCATCTCCTGACCTCGTGATCCACCCGCCTCGGCCTCCCAAAGTGCTGGGATTACAGGCTTGAGCCACCGCGCCCGGCCGCACTTCTTTATTAGCTAGATTTAACTATTCCACAGTGTTATCTATGTATGTAGACATACACTGCAGAACAAAACAGTATGCTGTGTAGGATAAATATATACAATTTTATCTGTCAATTTAAAAAGTAGAATAAATGTTAAAATGAACGAGATATTTTGTCATTGTCTCATCGCAATAAGACATCATTATTCTTTGTTTCACTGTATTGTAATGTTCTCTCCCACCCAGCTACTTTTAAGATTTTATCTTTGGTTTTCAGCAGTTGGACAATAATAAACAAAGGTGTAAATTTCTATGTATTTATCCTGACTGGGATTCACTGAGCATATTAGGTAGGTAAGATAATACATTTCATCATTTTTACAAAATGCATGGCCATTATCACTGCAAAGAACTCTTCTTGCTTATTTTCTCTCCTATTGTCCTGTACCTCCGATTACAAATGTGTTATGAATATATTTTTAAATTGCCTCATGGCTCTTCAATGCCTTCACTCTTTCTCTCTCTCTTCCTTTGTGCTTCAATTTGGATGCTTTTCACTCTGCCTTCACGCTCCCTGATTACCTCTCTTGCTGCTGTATTCAGTCTGCTATGAAGCGTATTGAATGAATTCGTCATTTTGATGTTGTATTTTTCTTTAATAACATTCCTGTTTGTCCTTTTTGTAGTTATCTTTTTGCTGTAATCCTCATTTGCTCATGTATGTTGTCTACCTTTTGCACTAGATGCTTAAACATATTATCATAGTTCTTTTGAAGTTTTTCCTTGCCGATTCACACATTTAGATTACCTCTAAGACTTCTTTTACTGGTTGTTTCCTTGCTTGTTCATGCATCACATTTTTCTACCTCTTCCTATGTTTCATAATATTTTTTATCAGGAGATAATGTGTATGAACAAATAGAAACTGAAGAAAGTGATATTTACTCCCAGAAAAAGTGCACTCTTTCTTCTATCAGACCAATAATATGTGGGACTGAAACAATCTAATACACAGTTGAGTTAGATATGACTTTTTTTGCAACTAAGATTCAGCTCCACACCGATAATTTCACATATTTTGAGGGTGAGAGGAAGACATTCCTTTAAGCAGAGCTTCAAATTTAAGACCAGTGAGACTTCAGATATTTCTGTATGCATTAGCCACAGCTGCTTGTTTTATGTTTTATGAATATAGGGAATCTCTCTGTCTCTGTCTTTTGCTGTGCTCTCCTCTCTCCTGCTTGTATTTTTTTTTCTTTAAACCCACTTGCCATTTTTGTTGTTGTTGTTGTTGTTGTTCAATGGGGAGTTTTCTTTACTCTCCAACGCTATTTCTGGCTTTTCCTGTAGCCGTAGGATATTACTCTTCTTCTTAATTCTCTGCTTCTAGTTTTTGTCAGGCCATTGAACTCAAGGAAGATTTTGTGCACCTTGGGAGGATTGCCCCAGTTCTCTTTTTCTGCACATAATCCCTGTGGGCTGCCACCTTGCACTCAGGTAGCATCTGTGCACCCTAGAGGGTCTTTCTCAGCGTCTTGTATCATGGCAGCCTTCTCCTAGCCACTACCTTGCATTGAGGAAACAGTCCATGACTCTTCACCTCCCCAGCCCTGCTCTCAGCCATTGGTGTGCTCCTTTTATGCAGTTAATGAAAGCCCTGAAGGAGTGATTTGGCAGGTGGATTTTGACTTCCTTCAGACTCCTTGTAATTCTAAACTGTCACGCTAAATAACACGCAGTCAATACGAATTAGTTAATAGTTTGGCCGTTTTCTCAATGCAGCCATCCATGGGGAGCAGATTCCTATTTCTGCATTATGCCCAGAGGGGATTAAAGTAGCAATGAGGCTTTTTGCTTCTAGAAAGCGCTTGTTGTTTCTGGAGTTTAATTCATTTATGTTTCTCTGTGTCTTCAGCTGTTTGATAATTTTATACTTTATCCATATTTCTCTTATGATTAGTGTGGAACTTTTAGCTTCCAGCCCAGAAGTCCTTTCCAAACCTTTTAGCCAAAGAATCCCCAAAAGGCGTAGAGGATTCATCATGGTGAAATTGAACTGCAGATACCACTGTAATGATCCCGCTTACCCCTGAAATTTCCTTCACAGCTGATGATTTGTATTAAAAGTTTACCCAAAATGGACACTCTACTTCAAAATATGACAGGGTCAAAGAAAAAAGGTTGCAGTGCCCTAACCTAAGAGTCATTAGGGCTCCATCTTCATTTTAGTGTAAAAAACACTTTTATTAACTCTACCACACTCTACTATCAGTCTGAGAACTACATATCTGTCCCCCAAGTTGTGAAACGCTTAGGGCAGCACAGAATGGGAAATGCGTGACAAAGAGCACTGTTGTTACGGCCAACACAGAAAATCACTAAGTCTATTGCGGGCTTGAGCCTACAAAGGAGAGAGGGAGCAATTGGAAAGATATTTGGATGAGCTGAAAGAAAGTTGCTGTCTTCAAGGAGATGTGGTGTGGTGGTGGAAGAGCTGTATTTTTACTTAATAAAATGCACAAATGCAGAGAGACTGTATCTAGGAACCACCTATGAACAGTAGAAGAACAAAGCATTGAAGCGGCTTTTGTCATTGTCTAGATTTCCTCATGAATGAGGACAGGGTGAGCTTGAGGACAATGAGGGTAGATTGGATTGTGCTGTTGGGAAGAGGAGGCAGATTTGACCAGGGTCTGGCAGATGCATTTCCCAATGAGTTAGGAGTACACAAATGTGCAGAAGTTTTGATCCTCAGTGGACAGATGAAGGAAAGAGATGTTGGACTCATGGGAGCTTGGGATGTGTCATATACAAGTCACAGGCAATCAAGTGGAGTTACATGATATGTTGAAAAGTTCTTTGTGGCTTCTTATCCCCACATTCTTTGGTTCTGTCATGAGCATCTCCTGAAAACGAAATTCCCATTCCAAGAGTTTCTGAAGAACCACGCATCTGATGGGAAGGGAGAAATGGAATCAGTCACAAGGTGGCAGAGTTCAGCCACACCCTTCACCAACAGCCTGGTGAGACCTCAATTTCTTCTTGAACCAGTGTGGAGGGTTTTGGGGTTGAAGTTCCTCTTGCTCTGCTGGGTATACTGAGAATGGAGAATCAGGATTGACACCAGCTCTACTGAGCTCCCTCAAGGCTGGGCAGGGCTGACGTTCCAGCAGGGGTGCCCATGAGAATGCATCTTCCAAATACACCCAAGGAAATTTGCCTGGTGGAAGGTGAAGGGGATTGGACAGAGCAGTATCACCTGCTCTGCCTGGATAAGAGACTATTGAATTCCTTAGTAAACAAACAAGTAATAAAACAAACATGGAATGGAAGCGGGTGGGTGTGTAAAGAGAGTTTCTGAATGAGCCATATCGGCTGGGGAGAAGGACGTGACCCTGGGCAGCTCTCTGCTACATTCCGTCTCCCTCAATCAATTCCATCCACATGGGTCTCCTTGCAGACCTTGGATCCAGTCCCAGCACCTGGACAATTGCAGAGGCAATGCCCTCTGTTCTAAATGCTTTACTCCTTCTCCAAGAAATTCCCGTAGGTCACTCCCTCGTGTCTTTCAGGGCTCCGCCCAAGGGTCATCTCCTCAGAGAGGCCTTCCCTGACAACCCTGTTAATCTTAGTCCCTTATTCTACTCGAAGAGTTGTGACTTGAAGTTTTCTTGTACTTGGAAAATTTGCGTTACCTATCTTCTTCCACTAGGCTCTATGGTCCATGCTGGCAGGGACTTTGGATCCTTCATTCAGTGCTATAGCCCATGTTTCTAGGACAAATATTGGCACACAGACATGTTCAGTCACTATTTTATTTATTAATTAATCAATGAATGCATGAAAGCACACACACAAAACCAACATGCTGAGAGTGGCTATTTTCTTCTCCTGCAAGTAGGTTCTCTTTACACCTTTCAGAATTTTATTTTACAGAATTTTCTAAATTCTATACAGTTTCTAGGTCCAGACCACCTTGGATGAAAAATCCCAGTGAGGTCATTAACAAGCTAGTGATCAAGAGGATATGAGTTAATATCTGTGTTTTTCAGTTCCCTCCTCTATAAAATGCTGGTAATAATAACAAGTACTTGTTGCTTGTTGAAAGGATCATGTATTAAGTGTTTTGTAAGCATGAGCCATTGTGGCTCTTATCATTATTACTATGCTATCATATCATGAGGACAGTTATGATTTTACAGACTTACAGAAGTGCATCCTTTCTCTTTTTATGATATACCATTTATAATCTGCTTATTGTAAAATGTTGGATTTTAGTTTTCTCACATTATCAGGCAAATTGTGTATTCAAGAGGATGAGTGCCATACTTTTCCTTTAAAAATAATTATTTAAAAAATATAGTTCTGGCCAGGCATCATGGCTCATGCCTGTAATCCCAGCCCTTTGGGAGGCCGAGACGGGCACGTCAGGAGGTCAGGAGGTGGAGACCATCCTGGTTAACATGGTGAAACTCCGTCTCTACCAAAAACACAGAAAATAAACTGGGTATGGTGGCGTGCACCTGTAGTCCCAGCTACTTGGGAGGCTGAGGCAGGAGAATCCCTTGAACCCTGGAGGCGGAGGTTGCAATGAGCTGGGATCAAGCCACTGCACTCCAGTCTGGGTGACAGAGCAAGGCTCCATCTCAAAAAAAAAAAAAAAAAAAAAAGAAATATATAGTTCTATCTCCGGCACTACTATTAGCATTCGTTTGTTTAAAATTTTCATTTTGGAATAATTTTAGACGTACATGGAAGTTGCAAAAATAGTATGGGGAGTTCCTATGTCTGTTTTATCCAGCTTCCCCCAGTGATGCTAATTTACATAAGCATAGTAAAAATAATCAAAACTATGAAATTAACATTGGTATACTACTAATAAATAAACTACAGACCTTATTCAGATTTTGCCAGTTTTGAAATGCACTCATTTCTGAAGGAGTGTATTTCTATGAAATATTACATGGATAGACTTGTATAACCATCAACGTAGTCAGGATACAGAACTGTTCCCTCTTCACAAAGAAATTCTCTCTTACGCCTTTTCAGTCACAGCTGCCCACTAATCTTGGAAACCACTTATCTGCTATATTCAATGCTATAAATTTGTCATTTCTAGAATGTTATTAAATTGGTATTGTAGAGTATGCAACCCTTTGATATTTCTTTTGCTCTGAATACATATAAGGCCTTTCAGATACAGTCAAGTTGCTATGTGTAACAACATTTAGTTCCTTTCTGTTGCTGAGTAATATTCTGTTGATTATATGTACCACAGTTTATCTATTTGCATCCATTTGCATTTTGAAAAATATATGGCTTGTTTCTAATTGTAGGTCATTGCAACATAGTTTTGGTATGAACATATGCCTTTATTTCTGTAGAGTAAATACCCAAGAATAGAATAATCGGGTTACATTTAAGGATATGTATCACTTTGTAAGAAACTGCCAACCCATTTTGCAGAGTGGTGTACGTATGATTGTACACTCTGCTGGCACTATGTGAGACTTCCAGTTACTTCATATCCTCTCTTGGATATTGACAGTATATTTTCTTTCTTTTTCTTATTTTTATTTTTATTTTTTGAGACAGAGTCTTGCTTTGTCACCCAGGCTGGAGTGCAGTGGCACGATCTTGGCTCGCTACAAGCTCCACCTCCCAGGTTCATGCCATTCTCCTGCCTCAGCCTCCTGAGTAGCTGGGACTACAGGCGCCCACCACCACGTCCGGCTAATTTTTTGTATTTTTAGTAGAGACTGGGTTTCACTGTGTTAGCCAGGATGGTCTTGAACTCCTGACTTTGTGATCCGACCGCCTCAGCCTCCCAAAGTGCTGAGATCACAGGCGTGAGCCACCGCACCTGGTCCATAGTATATTTTCTTTTGTTATAATTTACAATATATTTTATTACATTTTACATTTCTGTGTATAGTGATACATTTTTGTGACATTAGTTTGCATTTTCCTAATGGCTAATGGTGTTGACCATCGTATTTTTTGTTTATGTGTTTCTTTGCCATCCATCTACTGGTTCAATCTTTGACTATTTTCTAATTGGATTATTTGTTTTCTTAATGTTGAGTTTAGAGAGTTGTTTATATATTCTGGATATAAATCCTTCTGTGGACTTGAGGTTTGCAAATACATTCCCCAAGTCTGTGTCTTTTTATTCTCTTAACAGTATCTTCAAGAGAATAATAGCTTTTAATTTTGTTGAGGTCAAATTGATCAGGTTCTTTCTTTGCTGGATTATGGTTTTGGTGTGTAAGATCTCTTCATCTAACACCATTTTATGACAATTTCCCACCTGTGTTTTCTTTGAAAAGTTTTATAGTTTCACATTTTCCATTTAGAACTTTGAATTTATTTTTGTATAAGGTGTGGGGCTTATGTTGAAGATTTGGGGGTTTGCTGGTGCATGCTGATACCTAATTGCTCCAACATCATTTGCTGAAAGACTATCCTTCCATTGAATTACTTTTGCGCCTTTGTCAAAAATCAGTTGACTGTACTTGTGTGGTTCTAATTCTGAGTTATCTATTCTGCTCCAGTGATCTGTGTGTCTATTCCTCTGCCAAATACCACTGTCTCGATTGCTAAATTGTGCATTAAGCCTTAAAATTGGTAGAGCACACTTTTAATTCACTTTTTTTTTCTTTTCTTTTCTTTTTTTTTTTTTTTTGAAACGGAGTCTCACTCTGTCACCCAGGCTGGAGTGCGGTGGCGTCATCTCTGCTCACTGCAAGCTCCGCCTCCCGGGTTCACGCCATTCTCCTGCCTCAGCCTCCCGAGAAGCTGGGAATACAGGCGCCGCCACCACGCCCGGCTAATTTTTTTTTTTTTTTTTTTTTAAGTAGAGACGGGGTCATCGTGTTTGCCAGGATGATCTCAATCTCCTGCACTTGTGATCCGCCCGCCTCGGCCTCTCAAAGTGCTGATATTACAGGCGTGAGCCACCGCGGCCGGCCTTAATTCGCTTTTTTCAAGTTATTTTTTCTTTAGCTGTTCTAGTTCCTTTGCTTTTCAATATACATTTTAGAATCAGCTTGTCTATATCTAAGGTGGCCAACTTTTTAGAGTCAACCCAGACAGAATAAATCATAATAATGTAACATATGATAATTATACACATTATTACTTTAGTATATCATATAAAATAGAGGTTTCTTTGAAAGTATTATTCTATGTGATTTATTTTTATGTCACACGAACTGCATTTATTTATTTATTTATTTATTTTAGAGACAGGGTCTCACTCTGTCACTAGGCTGGAGTACAGCAGCTCCATCTTAGGCCACTGCAGCCTCAATCTCCCAAGCTTACATGATCCGCCCACCTCAGCCTCTGGAGTAGCTGGGACTACAAAGATGTGCCACCACACTTAGCTAATTTTAAAATTTTTTGTAGAGATGGGGTCTCACTATGTTGCCTAGGCTGGGCTTGAACCCCCAGCCTCAAGTGATCCTCCTGCCTCAGCCTCCTGACATTTTTTATACAAAACAAAAATAAGACCAATTGACAGTGCTAAGTAGTAGTAATTAATGATAGGCTTAATAAACAAGCAATATATGTGAAAAATATAACAATGTTTTATATTTCTTGTTACAGCAATTTATTTTAATTCCTTATTGCATACTTACATATTGTAGGCTATATTCAGTCATTCTTAAAATATGTAATCATGGCCAGGCGCGGTGGCTTATGCCTGTAATCCCAGCACTTTGGGAGGCCGAGGCGGGCGGATCACGAGGTCAGGAGATCGAGACCATCCTGGCTAACACAGTGAAATCCTGTCTGTACTAAAAATACAAAAAATTAGCCGGGCGTGGTGGCAGGCGCCTGTAGTCCCAGCTGCTCTGGAGGCCGAGGCAGGAGAACGGCGTGAACCCGGGAGGCGGAGCTTGCAGTGAGCTGAGATAGGGCCACTGGCTCCAGCATGGGCAACAGAGCAAGACTCTGACTCAAAACAACAACAACAACAACAACAACAAAATTATATATATAATCATATGACTTTTAGGAGGAGAATGTAAATTAAAACTGACTATAGGATCTTCTAATATTTAATTTTAAAGTAAGAATGACATGGTTATTTCTGTCCAGTGATACAGTGGAATATATATGTTTTTTCTTCTTCTGTTTCCTTTTTGGTAGTATTTCTCTATACTGCCTACAGCCTTCATGATCTCTTTCTTGTATTTTATGTGGTGATAAAATTGAGTACAGTCAAACATATCGTTCACTTTGACTTGCTGCTCTGTACTCATCAAGTCCACATTACATTGATTCCAGTGGTAAGTGTGATGTAAAAATATAGCTAAATATGTTCAGGAAAAGAGTGTTTGGACATAAGATATTTAGGATTTTACCTATCAGCAGCAGCAGAGTTTTATATTTGACTGAATTCATGTCCAGCTTTCAAAAAAATTCCACCCACTTTGTATTTAGAGGGTTGTTTTCATAGACTGTTTGTTAATGAGATCATTTGCATCTAGAGATCCATCATATAGGCTGCTTACACGAAAAAAGTCCATGATATATGAACATTCATAAGTGTATTGGATGTCATCATAAGTTAATCCTCTTTCTCGTGAAAATGTTTTCAAAGCACAGAGGTAATTTGCAGTTGTGAAATCAAATTTGTATTCTAAATAATTTACAATTTCTAAAAAGAAATTGAGAAAGTTCTGTTTAAAACTGGCCTGGCGTGGTGGTTCACGCCTGTAATCCCAGCACTTTGGGAGGCCACGGTAGGTGGATTGCTTGAGGTCAGGAGTTCAAGACCAGCCTGACCAACATGCTGAAACCCCATCTTTACTACAAATGCAAAAATTAGCCAGGTGTGGTGCGTGCCTGTAGTCCTAGATACTCAGGAGGCTGAGGCAGGAGGATGACTTGAAACCGGGAGGCAGAGGTTGCATTGAGCCGAGATTGCACCCCTGCACTCCAGCCTGGGTGACAGAGCACTATTCTATCTCAAAGAAAGTTCTATGTAACTTAGCTGATCTTTTCTGATGACCTTTTTTCGTGTTCTGAAATAGTATCATTTCCCTAAAACAGGAGGGTTTTTTGTTCATCTTGTTTTTGCTATATTAGTTTTTGTTGCAACCAGAACACAACAACAGGTAACTCAAATGCTGCCAGTTTATCATTTTCTAGGCTCCATATGACCTCTTCAAAGATCACCAGCCGTTTTGGGAAAAAAGCACATACACTTCTGTTGCATTGTTCTCCCCTTCTCATTGTTCTCATCCTTAATGTGCTTTCAGATTAGAGAGCGTTCTTCTTTTTTCATACTCCGAAACCATGATTTTATGGCAGGCTAGCATTTTTGGTATCTTTTCTACGGCTGGCCACAGTGCAAGCTGTCTTGTGGGCACAGGGGTAAGGATGCTATCTCCTTCCATTTCCATAAAGCCAGAGTTATGATTCTTGTTTCTGCATGTTTCTAGACAACTGAAAAGTAGTGAAAAACTTTAATTATGAAAGCCTTAAAAGCACAAGTAAGCATGCCAGTCCCCTTTTTAGCAGTTCTATATTAACTGTGTGTGAGGCATTTAGTAGGTAATATCTTTTCTTAGATAAGAAGTTCAGGCCGGGCGCGGTGGCTCAAGCCTGTAATCCCAGCACTTTGGGAGGCCGAGGCGGGTGGATCACGAGGTCAGGAGATCGAGACCATCCTGGCTAACATGGTGAAACCCCGTCTCTACTAAAAATACAAAAAACTAGCCGGGTGCGGTGGCGGGCGCCTGTAGTCCCAGCTACTCGGAGGCTGAGGCAGGAGAATGGCGTGCCAGGGGGAGGCGGAGCTTGCAGTGAGCCGAGAGATCCGCCACTGCACTCCAGCTAGGCACGACAGCGCGAGACTCCGTCTCAAAAAAAAAAAAAAAAAAAAAAAGAAGTTCATAGACTAAATGGAATTTGGCAAATTTACATTTGTGCTGTCTGCCAGATATGCATATAGATGAGCAAATTCTAGTTCGGATTTGGAAAAGATATTAATAATCTTTTGTTTCATGATTTTTGTGGTTTAATGAAAAGTTTCATAGAAACCAGGAAGATAATTTAAAGCTCCATTTTTCAAATAAAAATGTCTACAAGGTGGGGTGCATTTTTTCTGGTTATTATTATTTGATGCATCAGTTGCTATACTGTAGGGAGCATGATTGACAGTAAGACCTGTCAGAGTCAGCTCTACACTGTAAAGAGCCAATGTATCTATTATCAAAATTTCTCATTTTGTTTGTTGAAAGGACACTTTCAATGCAACTTATAAGTTAACGTAAATCAATAAAATGATATAATGAGTGTGCTGGTTTGTGTGGTACACCAAAACAAATTCAATGTTTTAGTTTTCCAGAATATCTGCTTCTAGTTACTCTGTACTTTCTCTCTGGGTAAATGGGCTGCTCCAGTGCAGGGCTATGATTCTCTGTCTTGAGCTAGGCATCTTTATTAATTGTAAACCTCATATCTCTTTTACGATGTGTCACTGAATGTTCGAATACTTTTAAAGGTAATGTAACTTTACTCATTTTCAAAGAGAAATCAATAAAATGATATAATGATGTGTGCTGGTTTGTTTGGTATACCAAAGCTAATTCAGTGGCTGCTATTTTCCACTGAGCATCAGTGTCTGTTTAGGAGACCAAAAATCCAAAAAATAAGAGAAATAAACAAAAGGAAAAGATAAAAGAAACTTTTGTTCCCTTTAGAATTATGTGCTTATATCATCCTTAAACGATAAAATTTAGTCTTCACACAGAGGGATGATAGTGAAAAGACACAAAAAGAAGACAGCCATCTGCACCATCTACAAGCCAAGGAAAGAGACCAGGAACAGATCATTTTCTCACTGCCCCCAGAAGGAACCAACCCACTGACACCTTGATCTGGGACTTCCAACCTCCATAACTGTGAGGAGATAGATTTTTGTTGCTTAAACCACCCAATCTATGGTACTTTGTTACCGCAGCCCTAGCAAAGTCACACAGACTTTGCCTCCTCTACCATACTCAATCCCACATTATTTTTCTGCATATTGTGCAATGTGCTCTGTTTTGTTTACTCACCTTTGTAATCCAGTTGTCCGCGTCCTTCATGTACCATTAAAATAACACAATCCTTTAGCCGTCTGGACCATGCTGCATTGGTATTGTCATTGTTTGTGTTTTCACTATCTGAATTATGAGAAAATATGGTCACAAGGTTGATAAAGTTAAAAACTGAACTAGTACCAAATTGATTCAAAGTAGAACAGTTAATCAAGTCAAATGCAGACAAACACTCATGATCACAACATGCTTCATTTACAGATTTAAGTCACAAGAGTTAAAGTGATTCATGATTTGCAGCTCACAGTAATTCACCGATTACTGTGAACTGCAAATCGTGGTTATCCACATCAGTGGTCAGGAAGAAAACAGCGACAGCAATTACAAAGAAACAGATAATATGTGCCGTCTCCATTTGGCAGTAAAATGCATACAGCCCTTGTTTGGGTGATGCCATATGGGTTTTCTAGTTTGTTCTCCAATCTTCTTTTCTCATAGCCAAAAATTTGGGGTTTTTCACATCCCACAGAGGGGATTCCTAGAAAGTGGGACTTCCGGTGCCAAAATCAAGACAATTTGAGATAAACTGTTGGGATTTTGATAAAAATTGCATGAATCCTACAGACGTGTTTCATCTGTTTACCATGTTAAGTCTTCTGATCTATAAACATGATATTTCTCTCCATTTATTTAGGTGTTCATTGATTTTTAAATCGGTGCTTTATAAGCTTTTCAAAATATTCTATACGTTTTGATGTATGTATTCATAAGTACTTTTGAGCTATTATAAATGGTACTGAGTTTTAAATGTTTAAATTTCTATTTCCAAGAGTTATTGCTGGTATATAGAAATATAATTGATTTTGGCCAGGCGCGGTGGCTCACGCCTGTAATCCCAGCACTTTGGGAGGCTGCGGTGGGCGTATCACGGGGTCAGGAGATCCAGACCATCCTGGCTAACACAGTGAAACTCTGTCTCTACTAAAAAAACAAAACAAAACAAAACAAAAACAAAATTAGAGCGAGAGAGAGAGAGAGAGAGGAAGGAAGGAAGGAAGGAAGGAAGGAAGGAAGGAAGGAAGGATTGATTTTGAATGTTGACCCTGTATCTTGTGACCTTGCTAAAGTCTCTTATTAATTCAGGTATGGTTTTTGGACGTTATATGAGATTCTCTACATAGACAATTATGCCATCTGCAAATAGAAGTAGCTTTATTTCTTCATTTTCAACCTGTAAGCATTTTACTTCCTTTGCCTATCTTATTGTACTGGCTAGGCCTTTCGTCACCAAGTGGAAAAGGAGTGATAAGAGTGGACGGCATACTCCAACCTTCCCTCCAGTCTTAGAGGGAAGCATCCAGTCTTTGGACATTAAACACACTAAGCAATGTTAACTATAGCCAGTCTCACTAAGCAATGTTAACTATAGTAGTAGTTGTTGTTCTTTTATAATGTGCTTTACCAGGTTGGTGATGCTCTTTTCTGTGCCTAGTTTGCTGAGAGCTTAATAAAAGCTCATAATAAACGAATGGGAGTTGAATTTTGTCAAATGCCTTTTCTGCATGCATTGATATGATCATGTGGTTTTTCTAAAGATTACAGATATGGTGAATATATTGAGACAGTCTTGCATTTGTGCAACAAATAAGAAATGTGGTGGTGGGACCTTGTTCATATCAGTAAATTAAATTTTCTAATATCTGCTGGAGTCTGCCATGATAGATTCTCCTGGGAAGACTTGCCCTACCTTCTCCATTCAATGGGACACATCTGGGACTGTCCTTCTCTCTCGTCACTTTCCTTCTCTGTCTTAAATTTTGACTTTCCCTGACACTCCTCTGGGAAAATAGAAGCACCATCAACTTCCTGCCACAGATACAACAGGTATACATCAATCAGTCATTTCATACTTCTGTCTCATTCCTATGGAAGATACATTCCCAATCCTATATAGTAACTCTATTTTATAATATAGATCTTACCATATCTGTAATACTGATATCTCTCCATCAACCATTGAATATATACATCATTTATATTCACATCCTGCTCCATACTTAATTCACTGAAGTTCGGTTTCTGTTGACATCTATCCCATCAAAATTGTTCTTCATGAAATGAAAATGATCTCTTTATGAGGAATTCCAGCAAACACTTCTTAGTTAATTTATTGCTTCATGTCTCAACTAAATTTAACAACTATCCAATCCCTCCTTTGGCATTTCTAAAACTACGTTCTCTAAATCTCACTTACTCCTAATCTCTTCCCACTGTTTCTTGATATTATTTGAGAGTTATCTTTCTGCTTTTCCGTGTAATATTTGTTCTCCTCAATGCTCCATCCTGCACCTCTTCCCTCTCGCTCTCTGAGGTTCCCAAATTCATATGCCTTTAGGAACAAAAAGTAACACAAGTACCCGAGGATAGCTGGTGTAAGTGTCTGAGATGAAGCAGAAGAGTGCCTGTTCTGCCTAAACTGCTCAGGAAAAGCACAGAATACCTTTGCAAATCCATCCCTTCCCATCCATAGGTTCATGAAATGTTAAACTGCATCTTTTCTTATGCATTTATCCCTAATCAAATGGACATCTCTGTTTAGATGCCTGGCATTTACGTTAAACTCAAAATATATAAAACTGAACTCATCATCCTCCCACATAAATCTGCTCTCTCTTTTCTCACAAACTCAGTAACTGATATGACACACAAAATTGTGCATGTCAGAAACCTGACCATAAACCTGATTCCTCCATTCTTATTTCTAGCATTTCATCAATCATCCATTTTTGTCAATGTAACCCCCAATTATTTCTCAATTTTTCAATTAATCTCCATCTTCATTATTCATTCCCTAGTTAAAGCTACCATTATCTGTCACCTGAGTGAAGCCTGAACACACGGCATGCCTCTGAACTTAATCTCCTTTAATCCCTTCTCTTTTCAGCAAAGATCCTACTAAATGCAAATAAACCTCTCAAATACTTCTGATAATTCAACAGCATTTGACACTATTGGCCACTTCCTCTGGCTTGAAATGCTGCTATTTTGATTCCCATCTCTATCACTCTCCTGGCTTACTTTCTATCTCTTAACCAGGTACTGTTTTTAGTCTCCGTGGCAGCTTTTCCTTCAATACTACATGTGGGAATGTCTTAGTTTCCCAGAATATCTGCTTCTAGTTACTCTGCACTTTCTCTCTCTGGATAAATGGGCTGCTCCAGTGCAGGGCTATGATTCTCTGGCTTGAGCTAGGTATCTTTATTGTGAACTTCATATTTCTTTCAGGATATGTCACTGAGTGTTTGTATAAACTCTTTACTGTTTTCACCCAAAACCTGTTCTTTACCTCCCTTCTCCATTTCATCAGATCACACTTACGGCCAGGTGCGGTGGCTCACGTCTATAATCCCAGCACTGCGGGAGGCTGAGGATCACTTGAGCCCAAGAGTTCGAGACCAGCCTGGCCAACATGGTGAGATTCCGCCTGTACAAAAAATACAAAAATTAGCCGGGTATAGTGGTGTGCTTCTATAGTCTCAACTACTTGGGAGGCTGAGATGGGATGATCACTTGAGCCTAGGAGGTCAAGGCTGCAATGAGCCATGATTGTGCCAGTACACTCTAGCCTGGGCAACAGACCAAGACTCTATCTCAAAAAAAAAAAAAAAAAAAAAAAAGAAAAGAAAAGAAAAAAGAAAAAAAAAAGAGATCACACTATTCACCGAGTGCTCAAGCCTGAAACCTGAAAGTCAGGATCTAATCTTCTATGTCCCTTACCTATCCATCCTCCATTCCTCAGCTGAGCCCCAAATATACCCTCCTTCATCATATCTACATCCTCTTCATCTTTTAGCAGACTCTCAACTTTGATGCTTTCCCTTCTCAATTCATTCTGAATATACTAAGGAGGGCAATATTTTAAAAACATAATGTCAGTTAGATGCGTCTGCAAGTCCTTAGTGGTTTCCATTTACTCTTTAAATACAATCTGCCTGCTTACCATCGCCTCCAGGGCTGCCCCGATACCTTCCTCTCTCTCCTGGTTCTGAGCTTTTCCTTCCCCTCACAACCCCAGAAAGCACCACTATTATTAGTATGATTTCTTGAGCAAATAACAAAACTGGCTTCTAAATAACAAGCTGACTTTTTAAAAAATTATACGTTTTTCTGAGATAACTCGAAATGCCAAAGTGGTACAAAATTCAGAGCCAAAAGCCCTAATTCTATTCTCATGACCATTGCCATGAAATGAATGGAAGTTCTAACCTACAAGACCTGATTGCTCAGAACTGATTAAGTTCTCATATCTGATCTAAGCACTGCAGCCAGGAGATAGAATTACTCGCTTGTCATAACCTGATCAGGGCCCACCCATGGTCAGTAATACCCTCAAATGAGTACCAGACACAGAATAGGAGATGAGAAAAGAATGTTTTGGAGGTTTTACCGGTTAGGGATGCTTTGAGCTGCACAAAGCAAGCAAAAAACGCACAAGACAATAGCTTAAAGAATGGGATTTTATTCTACATGCCAAAAACTATAGATACAAGTAGGTGGCTATTGGTATTTGTCCAACAGTTTGTAGATGTCAGGCTCAACCTCTCTGTGATTCGTTGGACTGTTTTTTTTTGTTTTTTTTTTTTTTTTTTTTGAGACGGAGTCTACCTCTGTCGCCCAGGCTGGAGTGCAGTGGTGCGATCTCGGCTCACTGCAAGCTCTGCCTCCCGGGTTCACGCCATTCTCCTGCCTCAGCCTCCCGAGTAGCTGGGACCACAGGCGCCCGCCACTGCGCCCGGGTATTTTTAGTAGAGACGGAGTTTCACCGTGTTAGCCAGGATGGTCTCGATCTCCTGACCTCATGATCCGCCCGCCTCGGCCTCCCAAAGTGCTGGGATTACAGGCGTGAGCCACCGCGCCCGGCCCGTTTGACTGTTTTTATACTGTCATCATAGGAGCAGCAATAGCTCCTGACTTTCCTTATACATTCCTGGAAAGAGAAACAGGATGTAGGAAGGCAAAGTATGGATAAACTTCTCTGTACATCTCTTGACTGGAACACAGCTGAAAGACCAAGAAGTTAAATATTTCACTTGTGCGGCCTCAACTGTGGAGACAGACAAGAAAAGACAACAGGGTGTTGCATTTTGCTCAGCCCATTTATAATGCTATTTCTTGTGGTAAAGGCTACCAGAAAATCCAGTTAATTCACTCTGGGCCTTCATATATATGCATGTATATATATTATACACACATATGTGCATATATGTGTATATATATTATACACACATATGTGCATATATATTATACACATATATGTGTGTATATACATCTGTAATTTACATACACATACATACATGTGTGTATATATGAGAAAATATATACACACTATATATACATACTATATATATACATACTAGATATACATACTATATATATATGTTCTTTCTGCCTGGATTTATCTTGATCTTCCCTTTGATCTTTGCTAACTCTCTTGTTATCCTTCAATTAATTATCAGCTTAAATTTCCCCTTTTCAGAAAATTATTTCTTGGGCTTCCTGCCCTAGTTTGTCTTCTCAACCATTCTCTATCAATTTAACCAAGTCATTTATTTAAATGAAACTTTTTTTGTAGAGATGAGAGGTCTTGCTATGTTGCCCAGGTTGGGCTTGAACTCCTAGCCTCAAACAATTCTTACATGTTGGCCTCCTAAAGTGTTAGGATTACAAGTGTGAGCCACTGTGCCTGGCCCATTTTTTTCATGTATCTTATCCAATCATATAATTTGTATTTGAAGTTTCGTTTGTACCTTTTTGTTGTGCTCTATCAATGCAAAGTTTATAAATAGGCCAAGCTTGGTGGCTCACGCCTGTAATCCCAGCACTTTGGTAGGCCGAGGCGGGCGGATCACGAGGTCAGGAGATCAAGTCCATCCTGGCTAACACGGTGAAACCCTGTCTCTACTAAAAATACAAAAAATTTAGCTGGGCATGGTGGTGGGCACCTGTGGTCCCAGCTACTCAGGAGACTGAGGCAGGAGAATGGCATGAACCCAGGAGGCAGAGCTTGCAGTGAGTCAAAATGGCACCACTGCATTCCAGCCTGGGTAATAGAGTGAGACTCCCTCTCAAAAAAAAAAAAAAAAAAAAAAAGGTTTATAAATAAACTACTTGAGGCCAAGAGCCATCTTGTTTAATTTACCAAATTGTACCAGTCCCTAGCACAAGTCAGCCATATCGCTGAAGTTCAAGAAATCTCTATTGAATAAATACATAAACAAAATAATTTATACAGCAAACAGGAATCTGTAAGATTTTTTAGTATAAAGTTGGTGGGCTAATAGAACAGACATGAAACTGTTTAGATATGGGAAAATATGTAATATAGTTAAGAGCTCCAAACCCTGAGTAGCTGAACCAAAGAATAATTGGGCAAATAAAGAGATAAGGAGGGATGTTTTAGACCCCTCATTAGAAAGCAGACAACAGCAGCAGCAATAAAAAAACAAAGGTGTCTGTTCAAAAGAAGGCTATGCTTCAGCATGGCTTCTTCTAAATCTGTTAGCCTTTCATGCGATTCATATCAGCCCTCTTCTTTGTCACATCTTTGAGGAAATTGACTGTGTCTTCAGCCAGCATGCGTTTTTTTTTTTTTTTTTTTTACCTAGCCTCTAGTCAATTCTGAAATTTATTTCCCTTCTCCTTTTTACTCTATTATCAATTCTGAAATTTATTTCCCTTCTCCTTTTTACTCTATTTATTTTGAGAAACTCGTTGTACAGCCCCATATGCTTGTGTGTGTGGTCACACAGCAGAGCCCAAGACACAAAGAGAGCCTCCTCCCGACTTCACCCCTCCGCACACCGCTTTCACGTTGTTAATTGCTTCTCATCCTATAGAACCAATTTATGCCTCACCTCTCTAGGGCAGTCTGAGTCGTGTGCACCTGTTTGTGCCTCTTTAGGCCCCACACTTCTCCTAGGATGGCACTCACTGCACTGAAGTGTAATTATTTTTATTCACCTGCTTCTTTCAATTCAGTGAATGCTCAGCAAGCACAGGACAATGTCTATTCTGTTCACTCTTGCATCCCTACCTCCTAGCCCTGCATCTGCAGCATATTAGGCACTCAGTACGCACTCTGAATGAATGCATAAAATAGCGTGTAGTAATTTATACAACTATAGCAGGGTCCAAGGATGCCAATTTCAATTCACTCTTGCTAGTACAGGATATTCATTTTTATTATATATTTGATCAATTCATATAGACAAAGTATCTTTACTTAATTAGTGAGATTGTATTTGTTTTTCATTTTGTGTTTACTATTAAGGCACTGACCTCTCTGTGTCCTTGGCCCATTTATCTAGTAATAAGTTGTTTCTTTTTTGCTTTTTTTTAAAATATATACTTTATAGGACAAATGTGCACAACGTGCAGGTTTGTTACATAGGCATACATGTGCAATGTTGGTTTGCTGCACCTATCAACTCATCATTTACATTAGGTATTTCTCCTAATGCTATCCCGCCCCCACCCCCACCCGCCACAGGCCTCAATGTGTGATGTTCCCCACCCTGTGTCCATGTGTTCTTGTTCTTCAACTCCCAACTGTGAGTGAGAACATGCGGTGTTTGGTTTTCTGTCCTTGTGATAGTTTGCTTAGAATGATGGCTTCCGGCCAGGTGCGGTGGCTCACACCTGTAAACCCAGCAATTTGGGAGGCTGAGGCGGGCAGATCACGAGGTCAGGAGATGGAGACCATCCTGGCTAACACGGTGAAACCCCGTCTCTACTAAAAATACAAAAAATTAGCCAGGCATGGTGGCTGGCACCTGTTGTCCCAGCTACTCGGGAGGCTGAGGCAGGAGAATGGCGTGAACCCGGGAGGCGGAGCTTGCAATGAGCCGAGACTGTGCCACTGCACTCCAGCCTGGGCGAGAGAGTGAGACTCTGCCTCAAAAAAAAAAAAGGTAAAGCCAAGGCAGAAAAACAATGGAGGCAAAAATTTGTTTCAAAAATCATTGCTACAAACACTCTAACAAAATAATCCAGTACCTAGTAGTTTTTCTAAAAAAGAAAGTGATCCACTCATCTCGGCCTCCCAAAGTGGTGACATTACAGACATGAGCCACTGCGCGCCTATCCTACATTACCTCTACTTTATTATTATTATTATTATTATTATTATTTTTTTTTTTTTTTTTTGAGATGGAGTCGTCCTCCATCTCATTTATTTTTTGAGATGGGGTTGTCTCGCTCTGTCATCCAGGCTGGAGTGCAGTGGTGCGATCTCGGCTCACTGCAAGCTCCACCTCCTGGGCTCACACCATTCTCCTGCCTCAGCCTCCCCAGTAGCTGGGACTGCAGGTTCCGGCCACCACGCCTGGCTAATTTTTTTGTATTTTTAGTAGAGACGGGGTTTCACCGTGTTAGCCAGGATGGTCTCATCTCCTGACCTCATGATCCACTTGCCTCGGCCTCTCAAAGTGCTGGGTTTACAGGCGTGAACTACCGCGCCCTTTATATTGGCTAATTGTTGTCGGCCACATATGGTTTTGTTTTCTCATGTGGATGGGTAGGTCTTTTCGAATATTTTGAGTTACTTCACTTATATAACAAATATTTATCAAATGCATCCATTATGGCCCCTCCTTACATCAAGTATCAAGGAAACAATGAACAGGATACAGACAACTCTAACCTTTAAGTATGTAACAATCCAGGAGGAGAGAAATAAAAGGCACATAATTATAACCAGTATGTGTATTTTGAGTGCATTGAGAACACGGCTGTGCTTAGAGGTTGGGGAGAGCGTTCTCCCAGTAAGTAGTGTTCATGAGTTGGTCAGGTAAGACTCAAGTTGGAGAAGGACCTAAAAGGGTTTTCAAGCACAGGAAATATTTAACTGCATAAGAATTTCACTTAAAACATTTCTATTTAATAATGATACTGCTTACAGTTATTTATTTCCTCTCAGGACAGCTTATACTAGGTGTCTTTATATTTTATATTAAATTTGCAAAGATCCCTTTTCCCTTCATGTCTTTCATAAAATGAAATTAACAAATTGAAATATGTTTGCAGGTGTTTGTGAAGAAATGAGGTTCCAGCTGGCAGGTAGAAGTTCACATGTTATGGGGATTTAGGAGAGCCTCTCCCACCCACAGCAGTCTGGGCTTCGGCACACTGTCATGTTGGACTGCAACACTGAGGACCTGCTGACCCCTTCCCCACTGACCCATCCCAGGACCTTGTAGGTGAATCTTTTGGTAAATGTTTGACCAACTCTCCAGTCTTTCCATGTAGAGCCCAGCATGAAAATCCAAGAGAGCTGCTGGGTGCTCCCTCCCCGTGCCCAAAGCTGCTATCTCTGCAGGATCAGGTGTCATGAAGTAAACTCATTTGACATCTGGAAGCCTCTTTCTCTAGGTCTGGCTGCCTCCTAGGCAGCATCGGGGAAGAGTCGCTCTGCCCCATGCCTTACTCCTTTCTCACATTCTGACGTTCTGTTTCTCCTGTAAAGGCTATAGGTCTTCTATGGCCTGGCTAGGGTGCTTGTGTGAATGAACTTGGGACAGCTTTGGAAAGGGTGGTTCTCCGTGCCTCTCACAGCAGAGAGGGAAAGTGGACACAAAACAAGGAGTTAAATGGGGATGTAAAGGGACTGTTTGCCTAGTGATTTCTGGGCTTGACTGCAAGAAGTCCACAGGGGTTATAGCTCCTGCAAGGCATCAATCCAGCAGTGAGGGGAGTATTAGGGCATTAGAGAAAATGACCAGCACTGTGTGTGGCAGGAACAACAGCCCATAGTCCTACTCCAGAAATGAAACATCCTGGATATCCCCACAATTTTAAATGATAAGGGGCAGATTTATTTTGATTCTGGAGAAACTTTTTGATGGGTTGTGGGGAGGTAAGATTTCTAAACAATCCTAAGACTTCTGAAGAGGTGAGACACTCACACTGGTTTTGTGTAAGAGGTGCCATCAAAGCCAGGTCACTCCTGCCTGGGTGATTGCAGAAATGTCCCCCTTTCCCTGCAGAACCCCCTTGAAAGACTTCACCAGAAGCTTTTAAACTGGGATGGATTTCATCTCAGCATGCACAGGGGCTTCAGCATTTCCGGCACCTGCCCCCACCTGTTAGGTAATGCCAGGAAGTGCTGGGAATTCCAGCTCCCAATCCAAATTATAATTCCCTCACCCTCACAGGACTCCCAGTTTACTTCTTTGAGGTGTTATGTGACACGTGTCCTCTTCATTATTACTCTTCCACAGAAAAGTTTCCGGCTTTGGCCAAATGGTCTTTCCCACTCTTTTGTAGTTTAAAGGACTTCTGTTCTTATTAAAGCCCCTTTTCTCCCCCTTACCCCTTGCAGGACTAAAAATTCACAATGAGATTTGCTTTCAGGCATTGCCCCTAAAGCCCACTTGCGGCCCATCCCATCCTCTGAGGATTACCTAGTGGCTCACCGCAACTCAAGGGCTGCGAGGCCAGAGACATCCTGATGGGCAACCCACCTCCCTCTCTAAGGTGTCTTGTGTGTTTGTCAGAGAAAGCACCTTCACTTCCAACCCTCAGGAAAGATTGTTTCCAATCCCAGCTTCACTGCTCAACAGGAATATCACTTTATCAGGTTAATTAATCTCTCCAAAAGTAAGTTTCTTAATTTGCACAATCAGAATGATACTGCTTTCTCCAAAATATCGTAAGAATTAGAAAAATAAAATTCCTAGCCTTTTTGTATGTGTGGCCCATGAACCCATGTGAGTGTGGGCTCCCACATGAAATTTAAATATAAACTTAAAATAAAATAACCTAAAAACCACAGGGTGTAGGGGAGTTGAAGGCAGGTGGGGACAAATGTGGACTCTGGATTCATTGTGAGTTCTAGTCCTAGCGCCTTCTCTTATTAACCTTTATGAGCTATGGGAAGTCCATTACCTACATTATTCCTGTGTTTCCTCCATGGTGCAGAGGCAGTTGGTGCCTGCCTGACAGGCCTGTTGTGAGGATTAGATAAAAGGAGAAAAATACACGTCAGGGCTCATGTACAATGTCTCACTCTTTAAGTGCCCACAAAGCATCTATTAATTTTGATAAAATGTAGAAACTTAAGGGAAGGAAACTATTTTTGGTTTTTATTCCCATAGGATGTGATTATGGACAATCTTACTGTTTTTTTATGCTTTTGTATATTTGTGCATGTTTTTGAAATAAACATGAGTTAAAGACAAAACTACAAACTTCACAAATTTAGGAGTAATCATGAGTAGCGATTTTTCCCACCCCATTAGCGGAAATAGTTACATCTGTGTATACTGTAAAATAGAGAATTCTCACTCCCAACCATACTGCTTTGTTAAAATGATAACGTACACTTCCAGAAATGATTGTATCACAAGAATCTTTAATGTTTCCTTTAAAGTTGACTCACGGTGGGGTTGTATATGTGTTTAGTAAAGTGTGCCACGTGCTCTCACATTGAGACCAGTCCAGTTCAAATTAGTTTACTCCACGAAGATATTTTCAGTCCCCAGCAAGGTCATGAGGGCCTTGACATTTCTTGGTTAGGCCGGCTTTGCTGGTGAGTTTTTCCAAACTCTGCAGGAGCAGTCTACCCCAACACACATCTCAGTCCCACATAAAATAGTAAGATGGAAACGTTCTCAATGTACTTCATCAGTTTAGCACATCTCTGGTACAAAAATCCAAGAAAGGTACCACAAAAGCGAAAGCACCAACCAAGCTTACATATAAACGAACATGCATACATCCTAAATACTACACAATAGTACCCAAATGAATACAACATTGCATTAAAGGTATAAAAGCACTGTACTGAAAACGTAAAAGTTACACGTGAATACTGCACTGTAAATCCTGAACACTCTAATGACCCACCCCCACCCTTCCACAGCCCTGGTGAGGATCAGAAAGCATTCATCTGCCCCCAGACTTGGCTAGTCCTCGGAGACACTGCTGCGAGGGCAGTGGGCAGCGGGATTAGCCTCCCGCAGAGCTCTGGCCTCCTCCAGAGCCTCTCTGTATCGGGAGGGCCAGGCCTGGGGGTCTTTCTTAAAGACCCTGGCCAGGAACTCCATGATTTGCAGCTTGGTGATTTCGCGGCTGGCCCGGGAGCCCCAGAAGAACTCGTACTCGGGCGGCTCCACGTACGGGACGCGCTGGTACTTCAGGTAATTCTGCTGGACGAACTCCTCAGTGATGAGCTTCCGCACGTCCCCGAAGGTGGAGTGCTTCTTCCAGGGCCGCAGCCCCAGGATGCGGAGCACGTTCCAGACCGCGCTCTCTCGGGCGCCGCGGCCCTTCACGTAGATGAGGCTCAGGATCATGAGGAGGAGACCTGTCATGGGCATGCGGTTGCTCAGCGCCACCCTGTCCAGCTCCTCGGGCTCCAGCGCTTTGACCAGCGCAAACTCCATGGTGTGCAGGCTGGTTAGCCTCAGGTGCAGCCCGAACACCCGGGCGAGGATGAGGCTGGTGCGCCGGAGGATGCTCCTGCACCACTTCTTGTAGCTGCCGATGACATCTTTCACCATGTCTGGAAACCAGATGATCATCTTCTTCTGGTCCTTGACCAGCACGTACCACATGAGCTCGTGCGCCTTCTGCACCAGCTGCGCCGGGGCTGGCGGGGCCGGGCCGGGCTGGGCCGCGCTCGGGGCCTGGTGGGCGCGGCCCTCCTCTGCAGCCTGCTGCAGGGCCTTCGGGTCGTCCTCGTCGCTCGGGGCCTGGGGAGGCTGCGCGGCCTGCGGGGCGGCCGTCGGGCCTAAAGGAGGGCTCTGCGGCTCTGCCAGGGTCTCGGACGGAGGAACCCCCTCCGGAACCCCAGGGCTGCTGTGCACCTCGGAGCTGGGGGCCTCGGCTGCAAAGTTAGGGTCGCTTAGATCCTTACTTTGTTCTGACATGTCTGCGCCGTCTGGCAAGGGCAGGGCCTCTGCGTCCAGGAGCTCTTCGAGCCTGCGCTCCCTCCGCGGATTCCTGGAGAGGAAGTGCGCGTTGCTGTGCGCGGCGCCTTCCGCAGCGGCGGGCAGGGCGGGGCGGCGGCGGGACGCGGCACTGCGCCTGCGCGACTGCGGCCTCGGCCAGCGGCTGGGGGCGGGCGGGGCAGCGCGGAGCCCCGACGGGGAGGGTCCCTGGCTAGGCTTCACCTGCGGGGAGAGCGATCCCGGGGTTTCCCGTTTGGGCTGAGGAGCTCTAGGGCAGCAGAAGAGTGCGATGGATGCGTACTGGAGAAGGGGCCAGTTTAGGAGAAAGACGATAACTTAAGTTTTTGGGATGTTGGGGTCAAGTTTCTTGGGAAACGCTTACCTGATATATCCAGAATTAAGTTAAATAGGAGAGTCCCAGAGAAAGGTCTGGGCGGCTGTGTAAACTTGAGCTTTATGCGAACGAGTGAGAGGAACAGTCGGGCTTGTCCAAGAAAATGTGTAAAGTGTATGTCTGAGGTTGGAATCCTGAGAAATTCCAATAAAAAATGATTGACTCCCTCCCTACCAAATCAGAGGGTTTATAAAAAAAAGGAGAAATGCAGCGTGTCCTTAACGTAATTTCCTGTCAACCCATGTGAACTATGAACCTTTTAAGTAGGCAGCGGACTTAGAGCATCATTAATGCTTTAGTGGGCATAAATTTGGGTTTTACATTTCCTTTGGGTCACTTTGATTCCATTTTATTTTTTTCCATACTTAGTCCATAGCCGAAGGATTGCTATATCTTTTAGCACAAACTTGTATGATAATGTCTTTTTCCCTCTGCCCAGCACCCTCATTCTCCGATTCACCTTCTCCCAGGACCCTCTCTGAAGCTACTGTGAGTCCTCCACGTTGGAAGCCACACCCAAGTCCTTCCTGAGATTTAAAAAAAAACCAACTAGGTCTCATAGGTAATATCTGGTAGTGTCTCTGAGATGACCCAAGGGTAGCAGGGGCAACGTGGGTAACCCTGTTTTCCAAGTATAGAAGACAGATTCCCACTGGGCAAAGACAAAACTCGCTCCTACAGGCTCTCCATGAAAAAAGGGTCATTGGTGGAGCCTCTGAAACCAAGGGCCTTGATGCTGCTTCAGCATCCTTGGTCTGGGCTGATGTGGTCCTTCAGCGCTTCCAGGGTTTCTTCTCATCAGTAGCTTCTTAAATATGTTGAGTCTAATTATTGCCACTCGAAGCCAAAAGCACATTTAAAAATTGTCTTAACATGTCTAGAGTCCTCACTGTGAGTATATATCTTTTCCCACTTGTCACTTTATTTTTCCTCAAGCAGGTTGATGTTGAAGGGTTTTCTGTGCTCTCTGTCTTTGGGTTTGCATGCACATAACACTTTTGGCAGAGCCATTCCCACACCAGTCCTTCCAACAGGCTCTTTAGCTTCCCACTTCACCAGGGTAATTCCTAGATATCAGTCTTAGTTGGAATTATTTCAACACTTTTCTCCTTCTCCTCATCCTCCTCCACCTCCTCCTTCTCCTCTCCGTCTACTTCTCCTTCTCCTTCCTCTATTTATGGATATTTACCACTTTCTTGGGAGCATCTTACAGAAATATGCTAATTCATTATTTTGTAATCCCAGCACTTTGGGAGGCCGAGAGGGGCGGATCACGAGGTCAGGAGATCGAGACCATCCTGGCAAACACGGTGACACCCCGTCTCTACTAAATAGTACAAAAAAACTAGCTGGGCGAGGTGGCGGGTGCCTGTAGTCCCAGCTACTCGGAAGGCTGAGGCAGGAGAATGGTGTGAACCTGGGAGGCGGAGCTTGCAGTGAGCTGAGATCTGGCCACTGCACTCCAGCCTGGGCGACAGAGCGAGGATCCGTAAAAAAAAAAAAAAAAAAAAAAAAAAGAATGTCTCTTGAACAGACTTATTGCCCCCATGCTTCTTAAATATAATCCTCATTTATTGCATTTAAATCTCCATCAATATTCTTCTTTATTTTATTTGGGTATGTATTATTTTCTAACTATTTAAATAAAATATTTAGGCCAGGTGCGGTGGCTCACGCCTGTAATCCCAGGACTTTGGGAAAGCGAGGCGGGCAGATCGCCTGAAGTCAGGAGGTCGAGACCAGCCTGGACAATATGGCAAAACCCCGTCTCTACTAAAAATACAAAAATTAGCTGGGTGTGGTGACAGATGCCCTTAATCCCAGCTACTTGGGAGGCTGAGGCAGGAGACTCACTTGAACCTGGGAGGTGGAGTTTGCAGTCAGCTGAGAGCATGCCACTGCACTCCAGCCGGGGCAACAGAGCGAGACTGTCTCAAAAATTAAATACATAAAGAAAAAAATATTTAGTTCGTTTGACATATTTTTTAATAATAAAAGCGTTTGAACCTACTATTTAAATCTCAACTTAGCTTTGGCCGTAGGCTATGGTTTTTAACATTGTGATCTCATTCAAACTACATTCTCACATTTCACCCTCCGAGATGTAATGGATTCTTGAAACTAAAGTGCAAGCTTAGGGCATGACAACAATAAAAGGTGGCTCTGCTGAAGTGAGTGTCAGTGCTCTGGCCAGAGAGCTGCTTGGATTTCAGTTGCTGCCTGGGCAGGACTGGATAATGGAGCTTCTACCTGGACTTCGTTCTAGTGAAGTTGCCAGCATCAAGCAGACTGTGCAGAAAGGCTCTCCTGCGGCACACAACACACTGCGCTTCTGACAGAAGGGTTGTCCAGTGCTGTACCTGGGCCTGTCGATGGAGACCACCCTGAGAGATTACACTCGCAAGGCTTAAAGCCTTGGGTGTGATGCATGAGTCTAAAAAGAAGCACAGGCTAGATCTTGGAGCCCAACTGTGCATCTACTAAAATGGTATCATCTTCCTCCTGAGGAATGAAGAGGTTCAAACCCCCCCCACCGCCGCCAAAATCAAATTAATGGGAGTAGGAGTTTGGGTAGGTGGGGTAGTGGGACAAAATAAAGCCTGGGATAGCCTGTAAGTGGGGAAAGTAGGCATGCACATGTGCAATGAGATAGATGGGTCAGTAGCTTGATGGCTTCCTAATAAGGTATGTGCCCATGAGCCTGAGATTCTGACCTTCAAAGTAATAACAAAAAGGACCAAAGACACTGTGAGAAATAAGAGGAAGCTAGTACTTGGGAGGCATCCACAACTACCTTGACTCAAGGCTCAAGACCTGGGGCGGAGCTCTAATGCTGTCCTGAGGGTCATGGGATAAATACATCTTGCTGGGTGTCTCCAGGGAAACCCCTATTTTAAATGGGCAATAAGTCCTCTCAGGGCCAGCAGCTTAGCGGAAAAGTGTGAAGACTACAAAAATATATGTCAACTACTCATTAAATCAAAATTCTGTAAATAGAAGTTCTGTGAATAGATACAGAATATATATGGGGAAGCTGTAACTTAAAATATTCTGGAGCAGACAGTTTTGCTGGTGGGTTACTTCGAACTCTGTAATGTGGAACAGATTACACAGCTGTGGAATAGGCTGTTCTTGGCAGACCCAGGAACAGGAGGAGAGGCCAGTCCCAGCCTTGGTTTCCATAGTGAACAGAGAAAGGGGGGTTACCCCAGAGCCTCTAGTGGGCAGTGCGCATGCTCGCAGTGCAGGGGCCCAGAGGCCCTGGATGAAATGTGAATCCTCTGGCTCTTCCCTGTCCACATACGCAGCAGCCTCCACCTTGGAGCCCCTAAACGGGCCCCAAATGCCTTTCAGGCCAAGGATCTTCAGCAGAGAATTCACTTTAATGTGTTCAGTAAATATTGAGCAATACCTGTCATGTGCCTGAAATATTTGCATTTCAGAAAAGTAGCTCGGTCTGAGGGAAAAACCCATTGCAGCTGGGCCCCTGTTTTTGTTAGAAAACATTAAGAAGTGAGGACAGGCAGTGCTGCTTTACAAAGTTGGGAGGGACTGGCCCCTGGCCTCTCATCCCCAGCCTCCCTAGGGGGCCACTGCTCATGCTCATCCATTCGCAGTCCATCGCATTCCCTGAAATGGGAGACCTTTCAGTCCTGCCCAGCCCCAAGGAGCAGCTCTCTCAGATAGTTAAAGAGACTAGGGTGTCTTCTGAAAGGTCACCTGCATACAGAGTAAGGTTAGAGTTTGGGGCAGCTGGACAAGCAGAGGCAGAGAGTCCTTAGGGGCCCCTTCCCAGGAATCCATGTGATGGGCGATGGCTTGCATTTCATCTTCATTCGTCAACTGTTTACTAACATTACATTACATGTCAGGCCTTGTGCCTGGGGATACAACGAGAAGAGACATGGTCTCTGTAATCTGTAGTGAGGCGAAGTGGTGGAGATAAAGAGCCTTAAAAAAAAAAACAAATGCCTGATCAGATAATCATATGTCCTGATGCATATCGTGAAGGAATAGCAATATTATCACCGAGAGGGGGACAGAGGGAGCTGAGGTTCAATAGAAAGGCCAATGAAGATATAAGTAGCAATGGAAGGTGAGGGGAGACTGTGAATAACAGGCACATCCAGGTTTCTGTCTCCAGCAGCCAATTGAGCAGGACTGCAGCTAGGAAATGCAGGTGCTATTTCCTGAAACCATGTGGAGAGAAGGACCAAAAGATTCTGGGAAGACTGAACGGTCATACCCAGCAGATATCTGGATTGACACAACTCAGCAAAAACGCCTGTGCTGGAAAGAGAAGTTTGGAAGGTAAAGAAGATAAATCACATCACCCTGAGAGTGTCTAGAGCAGGGCTCTTTGATGATATGAGGATGGCGTAATGTTTCATTGTCTGAGAACATAGCACACACCACAGAGGCTGTCTCCCTTCACATGCACACATACATGCCCTCCAGACATGGGAAAACCAACAGGAAAGTGGAGAAAAGAGAAAAGACACCATCCCCACACACCACCAAAAGCCCTTTTATGGGCAGCGCAGTCCCCAGTTGAGAACCACAGAAAATAACAAGCAGAGAGGAGTGAGGAGAGACAGGCGTAGCAATAGGCCAAGGTGATTTAAGCCTCTTTCCAGACTCTCCTATGACCATCCCAATTGGAGCTATTTCTGGGACATATTAAAATCGCTTGCCTCATCTTAGACACTCTTCTGTAAGATAAACTCTATTCAAGTGGATGTTGGGTTCCAGTTTGTGCTGTATTACTCCTTTTACATGTCAGTGGATTTAATTTGGTAATATTTAGCTGAGGGTTTTTATTTATATGCTCACCAGAGATATTGGTCTATAGTTTTCTCTTTCTGCGATATCTGTATCTGGTTTTGACTTGAGAGCCTCATGAAAATACTGGTCCCTCCTTCTCTTCAGCTTTATGGAATAAATTGTGTAGAATTGTTTTTTTTATTTCTTCTTCAAATGTTTGGTAGACATTTTCAGTGAAACCATCAGTGCCTGAATGTTTCTTTTTCAGATGGTTTGTAACTATTTGTTTTACTTGTAAGCCTATTCAGATGATCTTTTCATAATGGATGGATTTTGGTATTTGTGGTCTTAGGGAGTTGGCTCATGTATTAGTCCATTCTCGAATTACTATAAAGAGCTACCTGAGACTGGGGAATTTATAAAGAAAAGTGGTTTAATTGGATCATGGTTCTGCAAGCTGTACAGGAAACATGACTGAGGAGGCCTCAGGGAACTTGTAATCATGGTGGAAGGCAAAGGGGAAGAAAGCACATCTTACATAACCACAGCAGGAGGAGGAAAGCCAAGAAGAAGGTGCCACACACATCTGAACAGCCAGATCTCGTGAGAACTCACTCACTATCATGAGAACAGCAAGGGGGAAGTACCCCCCCAACCCAGTACCCAATCACCTCCCACCAAGCCCCTCCTGCAACATGGGGGATTACAATTCGACGTGAGATTTGGGCAGGAACACAAATCCAAACCGTATCTGGCCATTTAATCTAATTTGTCAAATTTATGTGTGTCGTGATGTTTGCAGTTTTTCATGTTATCCTTTTAATGATAGATTTATCTACCAAGCAGCCTTGGGTTTCTTAACTATATTGGGAACACACACGTGCAAATACATACCACACACACACACACACAAACACACACGCACCACCCATGCCATGGCTGTTCTTCCAGATAGCCCTGAGTCCTGAGGGTACACCATAGACTTCAGGGATCGCTGAGAACTCTCTTCGCCTTTTCAGATCTTTTAAAATATCTTTCTCCAGCCATTATCTAAAAGTTGAAGTTTCAGTGGCCCTGTCTCACCTCTTCTGTTCCTGTCACCTTGTGTTCTGAGCAACACTATCTCCCAGAGCTTGAATTTTACATCTATACACAAATGAGTCCAAAATTCATTTCTTCAGACTAAGATGTCTCTTTCATGTTCTATAACTGGATATCCAGCTGCCTAAAGGTCATCTTAACATTGTGCCTTTGAGTTTTTTTTGTTTCTTTTTTTTTGAGACGGAGTCTCGCTCTGTCGCCCAGGCTGGAGTCTCCGCCTCCCAGGTTCACACCATTCTCCTGCCTCAGCCTCCCGAGTAGCTGGGACTACAGGCGCCCGCACCCGGCTAGTTTTTTGTATTTTTTTAGTAGAGACGGGGTTTCACCGTGTTAGCCAGGATGGTCTCGATCTCCTGACCTCGTGATCCGCCGGTCTCAGCCTCCCAAAGTGCTGGGATTATAGGCTTGAGCCACCATGCCCGGCCAAGTTTTATTTTATTTTATTTTATTTTATTTTTTGAGACAGAGTCTCATTCTGGTTGCCCAGACTTGAGCGCAGTGGTGTAATCTCAGCTCACTGCAGCCTCAACTCCCCAGGCTCAGGTTATTTTCCCACCTCAGCCTCCTGAGTAGCAGGACTACAGGTGTGTGCCACCGCACTTGGCTAAATTTTCATATTTTTAGAGATGGGTTTTTGCCATGTTTGCCAGGCTTGTCTTGAACTCCTGGGCCCAAGTAATCCACCTGTCTCAGACTCCTAAATTGCTGGGATTACAGGCATGAGCCACCATGCCCAGCCTGAGTTATAAATTCAACATTTTACTCTACTTCATCAGTATCTGCCTGAAACCTTCTGCTGCCAATGTGTTCCCTGCCTCACAGTACATGGCATAGCTGTCTACCCAGGGTCCCGAGGAAGAAAAAGGATGCCATTGATTCTCTTGTATCCTTAATATCTAGGTAATCACATAATTCTCACCTTCTATAAGCCATTCACTGCCATCCATGACTATATTCCACTCACTGCCATCCATGACTATATTCCACTGCTCTTTCACCCTTGGTTCACCACTGAGGACATCCTCTGTGCCTTCTCACTAGTTTATTCACTTGCAGTTTATTTTGCACACTGAAAACAGCACATTTTCTGAAATTAAAACATTTCTTCCTTATTTGTCTCCTAAGGCTGCCATAAAAAATCACCACAAATTGGGTGGCATAAAATAACAGAAGTTTATTCTCTTGTAGATTTGGCAGCTGGAAGTTTTAAATCAAGGTGTTGGTTTGGCCATGCTCCTACCAAAGGCTTTAAGGGATAATCTGTTCCTGCCCTTCCTGCCTTCTAGAGACTTTTGGCATTCCTTGGCTGGTAGCAAAATAATTCCAATCTCTACGCATCTTCACAAATGGCATAGAGTACTGTGGGATTTCTAAGCAACCGCAAGGTCTTTCACATTCAGAGTCAATGAGGCTGGCAAAGACTGCTAAATAAAGTCCAATTCTAGCGTTTCTCCTAACTTCCTGGTTACTGGTAGACCACAGTCATATTGATCCACAATAGGTTGGTCTCAAGAGGAAGGATGTTTGCTGTTTCAATATTGTTAAGTTCAGGTGGCTATATTCTGGAGTCTCATGAAAAATAGCCTCAAATCCCACTTATCCATTGAAAAGTCAGGAACGTGCATTTAGGTACCAGCTTTTGGAATATGGAAGGCCCTTAGGTTCATTAAGATGGGATCCCATCATTCCCAGTTGCATCAGACTTCTTAGTTGCTTCCACCTGCTCATGTTGTCAGAGATTAATTTTTATAATTACAAAAATTATGTGAAATGATTTTTATAATCATGGCCTTATATACCCCCCTGTTATTACTAATGTGTCAATTAGGGAAATAACCGAGCTCCATTCTGCTTTAGGTTTATTGTGTCACCTTCTACTTCGTTGAATTATGGTCCAACTGGGTGTGCCATAATTCAAATATTGCAGTAATTACACAATTTAGTGCAGATCCTACAAGCTGAAGTGTGTGACCCCCAACAAGCAACAAGATTGTTCTTCTTCTTCTTTTTTTTTTTTTTTTTTTGGAGATGGAGACTCGCTCTGTCCCCCAGGTTGAAGTGCAGTGGCATGATCTCCGCTCACTGCAAGCTTCACCTCCCGGGTTCACGCCATTCTTCTGCCTCAGCCTCCTGAGTAGCTGGGACTACAGGTGCCTGCCACCACGCCCAGCTAACTTTTTGTATTTTTAGTAGAGATGGGGTTTCACCGTGTTAGCCAGGATGGTCTCGATCTCCTGACCACGTGATCCACCCACCTCGGCCTCCCAAAGTGCTGGGATTGCAGGCATGAGCCACCGTGCCTGGACCAAGATTGTTCTTCTGATGCCAGCTGTATTTCAGGGGTCCTCAGGACACCCACACTTCCGACTAACTACCTATATGGAGATTCCCATGACCCTAGTAGATTTAATAATTTGCTATATTGACTAACAGAACTCACTAAAAGTGCTGTACTTATGATTATCACTTTCTTAGAAAAAATATATGTTGGGGAAGGGGTCTTGGAGGAACTGCAGAGATTTATGACCTCTCTATGTGGGATCAGGGCATGCCACTCCCCAGGAGCATCCATTTGTTCACAAAAACCAGGAAGCTCCACTGAGCTACATTGTTCAGAGTTTTTACTGGGGCTTCATATGTAGGCATGATTGCTTAAATCCTGGGCCATGTGACTGAACTCCACCACCAAGCCCCCTTACTTCTCAGAAGGTCAGGCAGTTGAAGTCCCAATGCTAATCATATATTTAGTCTTGTGACCAGCCCCCATTTTGAAGTTTTGTATTGATCCATTATGAGCCACCTTATTAGCATAACAAAGACACTCCTATCACTCAAGAAATTCCAAAAGTTATAAGCAAGGAACTTAGGACAAAGATCAGATAAATTTTTTATTGTAACACAGGCTCTGATAAGATGACTCGAAATTATCCTCCCTGCTTCCTGGCACTCTAGCTTCCTCTATTTGGTGCTTACTGTAGCCTCCTTTGGACAGAAGTTTCTACCCTCCAAGGAAAGTTGAGAAGTGCCAAGACCAGCTCAGTCATGGAGACCCTAACCCAGTAGCACTAGAGGAATTAAAGATATACACACAGAAATATACAGTGCAGAGTGAAAAAACCAGGGGGCTGACAACCTTCAGAGCTGAGAGCCCTGGACAGAGTTTGACCCACATATTTATTGACAGCAAGCAAGTGATAAGCATTGTTTCTATAGATTATAGATTAAGTATTCCTTACAGGAAACAAAGGGATGGGCCGAAACAAAGGGATGGGCTCTGGCTAGTTATCTGCAGCAGGAATATGTCCTTAAGTCACAGATTGCTCATGCTATTGTTTGTGGTTTAGGAACACCTTAAGCGGTTTCCGACCCTGGGTGGGCCAGGTGTTCTGGTAAACCTCACATTGCCCTCATTCCAATAAACCCACAACCTTCAGCGTGGGTGTCATAGCCATCACAAGCATGCCACAGTGCTGCAGAGATTTTGCTTATGGCCAGTTTTGGGACCAGTTTATGGCCATATTTGGGGGCCTGTTCCCAACATATTCCCCCTTTTTGTTTTTGCAACACGACAAAAGCAAAGGCAGCTTTATCACAGTGAGCTACTTCTTGCAGGAGTCGGGATCTGCATCTGCAGACTATACAAAGACAAACAACACAGACTAAAAGCACAATCATCATTGAAATCACAGGGCTTCCAAGTGTTGTTATCCATTTTAATGGGTTACTAGCTGCTAATCTGTCTGCAGCTCCTTCAAGCACTCCAGTTCCTGGCATTACAGTCAGGTGTGCCTGTGATGCTTTAAATATTTCTTCTTTTAATTTTGCAATATCCAAAGAGAAGTTTGTAGAGTGTCCTTCTAGATGATTTTTTATTCTCTCCCAAATTTTGATCTTATTATGAGCCATTAATAGTTTCCACAAATCCTTATGTTTAGCTTCTAGAGTGGGCCATATCATTTGAGGTTGAGGTGCCACTATACTGCCATGTTTCCAGATAATAGGAACTCTTGCCGTATTTCTTACCATTTCTACCATCTGACCATTTTGTTTATACCAGCTGAACATAGTGTGGCCATGGCACGCAGACTGAGAGGTGCAATTCAAGCTAAACATCCCCTTAGGGGACCAATCAATAATGATTCCATAGGAATCATTGTGCAACAACTCTGTTTTGCGATGCAATCTTCCCAGACAAGCATGTTCATTATTTCTGGTCAGGACCAATTCTGTTTACAAATAGGTTTTTGAGGGTGGTATGCCTCAATTATAGGAGCAGATTTATTATGGTAAATACTGAGATCAGAAAGCATGTGTAAGTGTGTCATAGTGATTGCATCCAGGCACTATTGCCAGCCAAGATTGATAAATATGCCCAATAAGTATAATTGCTCTCTGTGTCAGCCCTTGTTGAAGGAATACTCATGGCAACGGTGATCACCGCTATCACAGCTAATCAGTAAATTACTCATTGTGACTCGTTGTCCCACTTTCCTCAGGTTTTCTTCCACCGTCTGTGACAGCTTCTTGATCTGTCCCCAGGTAGGTGGCTGTGTTCGACGGGTGTAGCTTGTCACAGTTGGGGTCCTCCTCAGGGTCAGTCTCAACATGGCTGCAACCGGGGAATCCTCAGGATCCTCCTGGAATCTCTTCCTCGGCATCTCGCTTATGATAAGGTTTCAGGTGTTTTGATGGTATCCAAATCAGCTGCTGGTTTTGGCCTGGAGAAACACAAGCATAACCTCAACCCCAAGTTATTTTACCTATTTCCCACCTTTTTGTTGTTGGATCTCTCCACCAAACCAGTCGCTCTGCTTCTGTCTTTGCAGCTGGTTTCTGTAGATGCTGTTCAGCTGCTGATAACATCTGGCCTTTAGGCAGTCTCAAAAAATTTAAAGTCAATAATACTAGATTCAACTGTGTATACAAGGTGTCCCACAGTCCCTGTTTCCCCCCACTTTGCTTTTGCAACTGCTGTTTCAGGGAGAGATTCATTCGTTCCACTATGGCTTGTCCTTGAGAATTTTATGGGATACCAGTAATGTGTTTAATATTCCATATAGAGAAAAATGTAGCTAGAGCTTTGCTAGTATAGCCTGGGGCATTATCTGTTTTAATAGAAGCTGGAATGCCCATCACCGCAAAACACTGCAAAAGGTGACGTTTAACACAGGCAGAAGACTCTCGTGATTGGCATGTAGCCCAGACAAAGTGAGAAAAGGTGTCCACATATACGTGTACCTAAGCTAGTCTCCCAAGTGAGGGACCATGTGTGACATCCATTTGCCAAAGAGAATTAGTTTTCAATCCTCGAGGATTAACTCCTCCCGTGAAAGATGAGGAATGCACCATTTGGCAAGTTGGGCATCGCTGGATAGTAGCTTTAGCTTCTTTCCAGGTAATGCTGTATCTGCATTTGAGACCAGAGGCATTAACACGGGTCAAACTGTAAAAGTGTCTGGCATTAGATATTGCAGTAGCAACTAGGAGATCGGTCATTTGATTCCCTTCAGTTAAGGGTCCTGGAAGAGGTATATGAGCCCTAATGTGAGTGATGTAAAAAGGGTGCATTCTACTCCTGACTGCTGTTTGCAACTGGGTAAATAAAGTCATCAGTTGCTCATCTGTGTGAATCATAACTGAGCATTTTCAATTAACTGTGTGGAATGAACCACATATGAAGAATCAGAAACACATTGATAGGTATATTAAAAGCAGTCAATACCTCAATTACAGCTACAAGCTCTGCTTTTTGAGCTGAAGTACAGGGTGTCTGAATACATTTTGAGCTAGAATAAGAAGCTTTACCAGTACTAGACCCACCTGTAAAAACATTCTCAGCACCTTCAATTGGTTTAAATTCAGTTATTTTAGGGAGAATTCAGTTAGTTAATTTCAAAAATGGAAACAGTTTCATTTTAGGAAAATGATTATCTAGAATACCCACAAAGTCAGCTAAATGGGTTTGCCAAGTAAGACTATTTATAAAAGTTTGCTCTATCTGTGTCTTCATGAGAGGGACAATAATTTTTCCAGGATTATATCCACATAATTTAACAATCTGAGTTCTCCCATTTCCTATCATAGTAGCAATTTGATCTAAGTAAGGAGTTAGAGTCCGTGAATTAGAATGTGGAAGAAAAAGCTCCTCTACCAAGTCCTGCTCTTGGACAATAACACCAGTAGGTGAATGCTGAGTTGAAAAAATTAGCAAATCTAGAGTCTTCTCTGGATCTATTCTATTTATTTGAGCCTTATGGACTTGCTTTTCATTCAGCTGTAACTCTCTCTCAGCCTCCTTTGTTAATTGTCGAGGGCTAGTGAGACTAGGATCTCCTCTAAGGATAGAAAATAGATTACTCATGGCATAGGTAGGAATGCCTAGAGCAGGTCATGTCCAATTAATGTCCCCTAGTAATTTTTGAAGGTCATTTAATGTGTTCAATTGATCCCTATGTATGGTTACTTTCTGTAGCACAATGGTAGTGTCATTTACTAAGGTCCCCAAGTAGGAGTAAAGAGTAGTAGTCTGAATTTTGTCAGGAGTTACAATTAAACTGGCAGAAGAAATCGAATTTTGCAAGTGATTGGAGTAACTGTCTCCAGTCAGATGTTGGAGTAATATTTCTCAAGTGGGGGCAGCATAAAGTATATTATCCATACAATGAACAATGTAACACTGTGAAAATTTTTTAGGAGTTTACATAAGTCTGGCAAATTGTTGGACTGTTTAACATGCCTTGTGGCATACGCTTAGCAGGCTGCAGGTTGTTTACCGCAGGAATTGTAAATGCAAACTGTTCACAATCTTGTTCAGCTAAGGGGATAGTAAAGAAATAGTCTTTTAAATCTATGACTATTAAAGGCCATTTTTTCAGAATTATAGCAGGAGAAGTCAATCCTGGCTGTCATGTCCCCATAGGTTGTATAACTGAATTAATGGCTCTCAAGTCTGTTAACATTCTCCATTTACCTGATTTTTTCTTAATTACGAAAACTGCAGAATTCCAAGGGGAAAATGTTGGAGCTATGTGCCCTTTTTCTAATTGTTCAGTAACTAAGTCCTCTAAAGCCTCCAGTTTCTCTTTACTTAGCGGCCATTGTTCTGTCCAAATTGGCTTATCTGTTAACCATTTTAAAGGTATAGGTTCTGGAGGCTTAACAATGGCTGCCATCAAAAATGATATCCTAAACCTTGGCGGGAACTTCGTCTTTCTGCTTGAAGCAGTTCCTTCAAACCTTGCAAATATTTTCCTAGTCCCATACCACGCACACACCCCATTTCATACATTGTATGTTGGCTTTCAGGGCTACATAATTGTTCCAGAATTATAACCTGTGCTCCCTATTTTTGTAACAAATCTCTCCCCATAAATTTATAGGTACAGATGTTATGATTGGTTGAATAGTCCCAGGTTGTCCATTGGGCCCTTCACAATGCAAAATATAACTGTTTTGATACACTTCAGGGGCTTTACCAACTCCAACTCTGTTAAATTGAGTGGGTTGAATTGGCCATGTGGACGGCCAGTGCTGTAGAGAAATGATTGAAATGTCTGCTCTTGTATCTACCAAACCTTTAAATTTCTTTCCCTGAATAGTTATTTCACAGGTAGGACATTTATCAGAACTTTGATTTGCCCAATAAGTTGCTTTGCCTTGTTGATTTGTGCTTCCAAATCCTCCTGTTCATTTAATCTCACTTTCCCCATTTCCACATACAGCACAATCAGGAACTGTGCTATGTGCTCTCCCTGGCTCTGCTTTCCGGGGAACAGAAGTAGATATAACAATTTGAATTTCCCCATTGTAATCTGAATCAATGACTCCTGTGTGTGCTTGTACTCCTTTTAAATTTAAACTAGATGGCTGGGTGCTGTGGCTCACACTTGTAATCCCAGCACTTTGGGAAGCTGAGGCAGGTGGATCACAAGTTCAGGAGATCGAGACCATCCTGGCGAACATGGTGAAACCCTGTCTCTATTAAAAATACAAAAAATTAGCCAGGCGTGGTGGCGGGTGCCTGTAGTCCCAGCTGCTGGGGAGTCTGAGGCAGGAGAATGGCATGAACCCGGGAGGCAGAGCTTGCAGTGAGCCAAGATCGTGCCACTGCACTCCAGCCTGGGTGACAGAGTGAGACTCCATCTCAAAACTAATAAATAAATAAATAGATAAATAAATAAATTCAAACTAGATATGCCTAGAAGTAATCCTATTGTCCCCGCTGGTAACATCTGACTGGAGAAAGTTACATTCTTTAACAGTTCCGTTACAAAAGGAGAACCTAGTCCATATTGATTAATAGCTTGTTTAAATTCTTTAAGTATCTTAAAAGGAAAAGGCTCAAATATAGCTATAATATTTCCCTGGGGGGAAATCCTAACAGGATTTAGGGAGTGTATCCTGTGTAATATGGGGGGTGTATCCTAACAGGGAACTGCCAACCCTCTATATCACCTTCACGTCTAGCTTGCTGGATTCCTGCCTGAATAGAACTAAGAGCAGTCACTCAAGGTGCTGCTCAAACAGTCACTGGGGCAACTACTTTTCGCCCAGTGTCCTCCAGAAAAGAAAGATCTGGAGGGTCAGGCCACTCTTTTTCTTCAAAATAATGAGGGGGTGCAGAAGGGTAGGGATGAACCTCTTCCTCCTTTGCCGCTTTAGCTTTAGCTGGAAAACAAACCTGCTCTGTTACCTCTTCTGTTACTTTGTTATACTTTCCTTCCTCCTCCTCATCAGTGTAAAAAGGTTCTAAGGTGGAAGGAACCAGAGCCCACACTTGTCCCATTGTTACCCTGATGCTTCCAAGCTCCCCTTCTTACTCACCACAGGGATTGCCCAAGAGTATTTGGGTGTCCTACAGCTTAGTTCCACCTTCTTCAACCATTGCTCCAGCGACCCTTCAACCTGGGTTCGATCCCCAGGTATGGGCACCCCTTGCCAAGACCAGCTTGGTCGTAGAGACCCTAACCCAGCGGTGCTAGAGGAATTAAAGACACACACACACACACACACACACACACACACACAAATACAGACTGCAGAGTGGGAAATCAGGGGGCTGACAGCCTTCAGAGCTGAGAGCCCCAAGCAGACTTTGACCCACATATTTATTGACAGCAAGCCAGTGATAAGCATTGTTCCTATAGATTATAGACTAACTAAAAGTATTCCTTAAGGGAAACAAAGGGATGGGCTCTGGCTAGTTATCTGCAGCAAGAACATGTCCTTAAGGCACAGATCACTCATGCTATTGTTTGTGGTTTAGGAATGCCTTATGCGGTTTTCCACCCTGGGTGGGCCAGGTGTTCCTTGCCCTCATTCCGGTAAATCCATAACCTTCAGGTGGGCGTCATGGCCATCATGAACGTGTCACAGTGCTGCAGAGATTTTGTTTATGGGCAGTTTGGGGGCCAGTTTATGGCCAGATTGGGGGGCCTATTCCCAACAGAGAAGAGACTTCACTACTCATAGAACACAAGGGTCTAGAACCACACATCTCCCTTAGGAGCAGTGGACCCCTGTCCATTCATTACAGGGCAGGGATAAACAGGCATAGATACTGTTTAATATATACTATTGAAAACCTTGACTTTCCTGTATCTTACATTTTTCATCACTGACACTTCCCACAGGTGAAACTCCAGAGCTTATTTTTAACAGCTTTATTGAGGTGTAATTGATATATGATAAACTGTACAAATTTAATGTGTATAATTTGACAACTTTTGACATATAAATCCATGCAACCATTACCCCCATCAAGATAATGAACATATTCACCACCCCCACACATTTCCTCATGCCCCTCTGTAATTGCTCCCCCACCCACTCTCTCCTACTTTTTCAGTAACCAGTGATCTGCTCTCTGCCACAATTTAGTCTGCATTTTCTAGAATTTTATATAATGAAATCCTACTGTGCTTAATATTTTTTATCTGGCTTCTTTTACTCAGCATAGTTATTTTAAGACTCTTTCATGTCATAGCATACACCAAGAGTTATTCATTTTATTGCTGAGCAGTATTTCATTGTAGAAATATACCACAGTTTGTTTGCTATTTTTCTATTGATAACGTTTTGATTGTTTCCACTTTGGAGCTATTACAAATAAAACTGCTAAGAACATTCATGTAAAATACTTTGTATGGAAAAATGCCTTTATTTCTCTCACTAGAAATCAAATGGCTGGATCATATGGTAGATGAATTTTTAACTCTTAAAGAAAGTAAAAAAATTTTTTTTCTCAAAGTTATTGTAACATTTAAATCCAAGTAGTAGCATTTCATTCAAAGTTTAATTGTATTGATCTTACAGCTAAGGATATTGAACAACCCTTCATGTGCTTCTCATCATGAACATACAATCTTTGGTGAAAAGTGCTTTGCAAATATTTTATTCCAATTTGTGGCCTTTTCCTTCCCTTAACAGTATATTTTGAGAGCAAAATGTTTCTATTTTGATAAAATTCAATTTAACAAAGTGTCCATTAACGTATTTTGACTTTTGATGCCATAGCTAAAAAATATTTTGCTAGTCCAAAGTCTCAAAGTATATCTCCTATGTTTTCCTCTAGAGATTTTGTAGATTTAGCTTGAATATTGGGTATAATTACAATGCACAAAGTACATTCATAATTATCTATTTTTGATAGAATTTTGATTACATTTTATATAAAATATTAGTTATGAATCAAGTCCATCCTATTGAAAAAACGATTATTTCACCATTATTATGCTATGAGAAATGATGCAAGCTTTCACCATTAAGTATGGTGCTTTTCTGCCCTACTGGGATGATTTTTTTCTTTCTTATTTTGTTACTAATGTGGGTTACATTAATCAATTATCAAAGGTTACAAAAACCTTACAGATATCTGTCTATAATTGATTTCCAACAGTTTCCTTAGTCGGAATTATTTGAACTAAAATTTTTTATTTAATGGATATATATATATATATATATGTACACTGAATAAGGTTTACTAGTTTCATCACCCAAGGACTTTGTCCATTTTTTAATTGTGAAGTTTATTTATTGTATTTCATTACAATCCAGTTAGTAATTTTTAACCTTTAGTGCTGCTGCCTTCCTCTTTATCGATATTGGTACTATGATTTGATCCGTCTCTGATTTGATCCTGAGCAGTTTGGCTAATTACCAATTTTCTTAATTTTTCAAGAAACCAGGTTTTTCTTTTTATTGTTCTTTCATTGATACCCTCTGTTGTTTTTCAGCGTTCTTCATGACATTTATTATTTCATTATTTCTACTTTCTAAGTGTATACTTTACTCTTCGTTTTTTGTACTCCTAAGCTAGAAGCTAAGGTCATTGATTTGAGACATTTCTTATTTATAATATAAGCACTTAGTTCTATAATATTCCTCCCACGGACTTCTTGAACAACATCCCATACATTGTGATTTTTCCCCATTTATATTTGTTTGGTGTGGTCCATGGGCTATTCAGAAGTGTGGGATTTACTTTTAAAAAGACTTGGGAGTATTGTGAATTCTTAATTTAATTCTTTTGTGGTCGGAGAATATGTTTTTTTTTTTTTTTTTTTTGAGACGGAGTCTTGCTCTGTCACCCGGGCTGGAGTTCAGTGGCGCGATCTTGGCTCACTGCAAACTCTGCCTCTCGGGTTCACACCATTCTCCTGCCTCAGCCTCCCAAGCGGCTGGGACTACAGGTGCCCGCCACCACGCCCAGCTAATTTTTTGCATTTTTAGTAGAGATGGGGTTTCACCATATTAGCTAGGATGGTCTTGATCTCCTGACCTCGTGATCTGCCCTCTTTGGCCTCCCAAAGTGCCGGGATTGCAGGCATGAGCTGTCGCACCCTGCCTTGTGTGTGTGTGTGTGTGTGTGTGAGAGAGAGAGAGAGAGAGAGAGAGAGAGACTGAATTTCGCTCTTCTTACCCAGGTTGGGGTGTAATGGCACGATCTTGGCTCACTGTGACCTCTGCCTCCCAGGTTCAAGTGGTTCTCCTGCCTCAGCCTCCCAAGTAGCTGGGATTACAGGTGCCTGCCACCATGCCCAGCTAATTTTTGCATTTTTAGTAGAGACAGGGTTTCACCACGTTAGCCAGGCTGGTCTCAAACTCCTGACCTCAAGTGATCCACCCAACTCGGCCTCCCAAAGTGCTGGGATCACAGGCATGAGCCACTGTGTCCAGACCTTTAGTTTTCAAATAAATGGATTGTGATGTAACTGGGCATGGATTTCTTTGAATTTTTCCTTCTGGGGGTTTTCTTAGCATCATGAACTCATATACTTGTGTATTTTTCCAAATTTAGAAAGGATAATGACATGAATTTTTCGGATACTTTTTCAGTTGTATATCCATTCTTTGCTTCTGAGACTCTAGAGATGAAGAGCTCGAGGTTTGGTCTGCCTCCCAAAGTACTGGGATTACAGATGTGAGCCACCGCGCCCGGCTTCATTCACTATTTTAAATGTTTCATTCTACTTTCTTCTTGTACTTTCTTGCGTGACTTCTGATGAGAAGTTCAGTGTAATTCTGACCCTTGTTCCTCTATAGGTAGTATGGTTTTTCCTCTCTTTCTTCTTTCAGAATATTCTCTATCTTTGGTTCTCTCAATTTTAATATGATATGCCTAAGTGTGACTTTTTTGGTATTTATTCTAATATCCATGGTTTGGTGTTTGTCATTAATTTTGTAAATTCTTGATAACTATTATTTAAAATATTTCTTCTGCTCCATTGTCTCTTTGTTTTCTTGTATTCCAACTATGTGTATATTACAGCTTTTAACTTTGACCACCAATTCTCAAATGTTCTATTGTGTTTTTCCCATTGTTCTTTTTGCATTTTAGTTTGAGTAGCTTCTATTGACATGCCTTCAAGATCAGTAATTCTTTCTTCAACCATGTTCCATCTACAGATGATTCAATCACAGACACTCTTCAATTCTGTTACAGCGCTTTGATTGCTAGCATTTTTTACATGTATATTATAGTTTCCATATTTCTGCTCACATTATGCATCTGCTCTTGAAAGTTGACTACTTTTTCCATTAGAATCTTTAAATATACAATTCTCAGTTATTTCTCAATAGCTCAGGAAAGAGTTACTTTTCCTCTCCATCTGCTGGAATTATGAGGGACATTTTCTTGGCTTTTTGTCATGAGACTCTTATGTTACCAATAAACTCAGCAACCCCAAAAGATAGACTATTTCCTTGTTGGGTGTCACTGAGCTAGTACACTCACTGAAAGTGAGTGTCACGCAGGATAAGCTTTATTTGATGGCCAAACGATGGAGAAGTGGGAGTGGGGCTCATAAATCAACTTATCTGCTAGTAGGGGAAGAGGGGGTTAAAATATATGGTTTCTATAATGAAGAGGTTCAGCATTAAAAGTGCCTTTTCCAGAAATAGGCAGTGAACTTCTCCGAACTGGAGTGCTGCCTTCCTTTCTCTCCTTTTATGGCTTCTTCCAGTTGTTTTCATGGTGGTTGTCAATGGTTGTGGCACTGCTGAGAATTGTTATTTAGCATGGGGATGAGATTATAATGAAACCTGAGGTCTTTTTGAAGTCATTCGGTCAGCTATCTTGGTTTTAGACAGTCTCAGCTGGTCTGGTTACAAAGGGAACTTTTTAAGGCAGACATCCTATTTCTTAAAGATAAGCAGTCAGGGTGGGGTAGAAATCCAGCTGTCATGTAGGCATTACACTGGGTAACAAATCTCTCCTTTCTTTATATTCACTCCTTATTCTTGAAGGGTGCTGACAGGCAAATGTCTGTCTTCTACAGCTTCTTCAAGCTGAATTTGGGTGTTGATATAGGGCCCATTAGAGGGGTGAATTTTTTCCCTAGCTGGTCTTAGCTAGGTCTGGTTATCTCCTGGGTGCAAGCCCAGCTGTTTATATCCCTGAGTAACTGTCATCTGTAGTTTTATGGCCTCAGTTTGCTTAGACACAAACAAGACCAGAAATTTAGGAGACGGAGCCAAGAAATCAAGGGTAGAAGCTACAGGGCTCTGGAAGGGTTAAATTGGTATAAACACTTTGCCTGATCATAGATTCCTTTAATATAGCCATCCTTTTGACAGGTTAAAGGGAGACTGACCCAAATTCCATTGCCAGTGAGGTTTACACAAGACCAAGAGAGTAAACAGTCTTTTTCCAGGAAGATCACTAATGAGACTTCAGGTGGGTCCAGGCAGGATGGATTAAAGTTAGATGATTGATCACAGTTATTGGTCAGGCTATTGATCAAGCTATGGGCCAAGGAGATTGGGCCTAGGGGTGTAGATGGAAAATTCAGCAGTTGATGAACCTTTAGCTATAACAGCTATAATTTTAACCAGGCTAGTTTCACTCCATTATTCTGATAACTCTCCCCATATCTCAACCCACAGCAATAGGAAGAACATGGCATGTTGATAAATGCACCACTGCACTGTGGTTCCCAGGTATGCACAGATGAGGTTTAAGGTAAATATAGTAGTGACTAATAGGAGGAGGTAAATCCCTAAGTAAGGAGTAGGTTCTGGAGGGAGTAAGATGAGAATTCCTATAAGCAAGGCTAGTAGACTAAGTCCTCGCAGGAGATGCATGTAGGCCTAAGGTTGCTCATCTGGCTGGGGCTAAGTCTGTCTTTTACAACAGGAATTTCAGATCTGAGAGTGGTTTAGCTGGGTACATGGGGCTTTTTTCCTTAGGTTCCACGGCTGCCTTGACCTGGGTGTGGTGTACCCAAGGCGTCACTCCCTGTAATTTTTTTTTTTCTTTTTTGAACCAGAGTCTCATTTTGTTGCCCAGGCTGGAGTGCAGTGGTGTGATATCAGCTCACTTCAACCTCTGCCTCCCATGCTCAATGGCTCCTCCCACCTCAGCCCTCCAAGTAGCTGGGACTACAGGTGTGCACCACCACGCCTGGCTAATTTTTTTGTATTTTTAGTAGAGATGGGGGGTTTCACCATGTTACCCAGGCTGGTCTCGAACTCTCGAGCTCAAGTGATCTGCCCACCTTGGCTTCCCAAAATGCTAGGATTACAGGCATGAGCCACCGTGTCCGGCCAACTCCCTGTAATTTTAAGGCAGACTTTTTTAATGAGAACCACAAGATATGGGCCCTTCCATTTAGGTTCTAAATGATTGTGGTTCCCCTTCTCTCTAGATTTTTAAGTAAACCCAATCCCTGGGGTGGAAAGGATGGAGGGTTATGTCAGAGGGCAAAGGTAATTATTGATTTCCATAGATCTGAAGGGCCTTCATTACTTCTCCAATTTGGGTGGCATACCTTATTTTTTCCCCGTAGCTCTGAGGACCTTCTGGTCACTTAGCCAGACCAGGACCCATAGTCCATATATCAGCTTGTAGGGGCTCAGTTTGATCTTTCTTTTTGGAGCTATTCTTGTTCTTAACAGTGCCATGGAGAGTAATGAAATCCACGGGAGATGAGCTTTCTGGCATAATTTAACTAAAGTTCTTTCAAGGGTCTGGCTAGCCCACTCTACTGGGGACTGTGGTCTCCAGGTGACATGTGAGCACCATTTTATTTCTAGGCCCCAAGAAGTACCCTCAATAATGGAAAATATGAATGCTGGTCTGGTATCACTTTGGATTGACTGAGGCAACCTGAATCTGGGAACGGCTTACTTTAACAGCACCTTTGCTACCTCATGTGCCATCTCAGTGAGGGTAGCAAAAACTTCTGCCCATCTGGAAAAGCCAAGGATGGTGCCAAGGCTCTGGACATAACTGTGAAATCAATTTGTCAATCTTTCTCTGGGTATCTACTTTGGTACTGGACCAGCTGAATGGCCCCCTCTGCACTCCCCCATGGGGTGGGTGTTAGGGTTATTAACATAGCAGGAGGAGCAAGTCTGAACCACCTCTTTGATTAGCTCCCGGAAGTTTGGGACAGTCATGCTTTGGAAAAGCCAGTTACACAGGGGCCTCCTGACCAAAGTGAGCCTCAGCATGGGCTTTTTAACAGCCTGCAATGCAAGTGCTTCTGGGAAAAGTTGTCCATGAGGGTCTGTTAACCCTCCTGGATGGTAAGACTTTTGGTACATCCCCATTTGGAGGCCGTTTCCCATTCCTTTTGAGAGTAAAACGGGGTAAAAACATAGGATTGGCGTGGGCGGCGGGGGTGGGGAGAAAAAGTGGCATTTTAAAAGTGACCTTCCCTAAAGCCACGTGTTTTGACGGGAGATCAGCTTTAACTACCTCAACAACGCCCTTCTGGTGGCTGTAGCAATGGATTACTGCCACCTGGGCTTGTTTATGACAGATGCAAATAGCATCTTGGTGGATGAGCACCAGCTTCTGCAACCCCACTGAGAAGGACCATAGCACATCCTGCCCTCCACTGTCCCTCCAGCATATAGCTATGCCCATCGGTGAAGCCCTTGGCTTTCGAATTTTTAATAGATTCACTTTTATGGTCTGGTCTACTAGGGTACACTTCTTCCATCACCCTTAAGCAGTTGTGAGATAAGTGACTGTCTTCATATGGAAAGAGGATGTCTGGTTTCAAGATGTTACACACCTTTGAAGTTATGTGGGTTGGCCAGGCGCAGTGGCTTACACCTGTAATCCCAGTACTTTGGGAGGCCGAGGCAGGCAGATCACTTGAGGTCAGGAGTTCGAGACCAGCCTGGCCAACATGGCGAAACACTGTCTCTACTAAAAATACAAAAAATTAGCCAGGTGTGGGGATGCGCGCCTGTAGCCTTGGCTACTCAGGTGGCTGAGGCAGGAGCATTGCTTGAACCTGAAAGGTGGAGGCTGCAGTGAGCCGAGATGGCACCACTTCTCTCCAGGCTTGGTGACACTGTGAGACTCCGTCTCAAAAAAAAAAAAAAAAAAGTTATGTGAGAGTTATCAATAAGCATTACCTGTAACTGGAGGGCCCTGCCTGGGGACAGTCATTTTGCCCCCCTTTCTTTTATGAGGGTCTGGGTATTGGGGAATCCAGATGGTTAGGGATTGCCCAAAGGTTAAATTCTCTGTCTCTTTTAAATGGAGGGCAGTGGCTGCCACTGACCAAAGGCAAGGAGGAGTGGTGGAGGGGGCATTTCCCAGAAGGGGAGAAACCCAAGCTGGAAAGAAAATGGGCATGCATGTCCTTTGCTGGCCAATGTTGTTGGGCACCAGTTTCTGAGTCTCAGAGGAGGTAAAGACGCTTCTGAAACAAGGAAGTGGGCTATCTATTCCAGAGTCCTGCCACGGTTGCCTTTTTTATTTTTATTTTTATTTTTTATTTTTTGTCTATTCCAGAGTCCTGCCACAGTTGCCTTTTTTTTTTTTTTTTTTGAGACAGTCTCGCTCTGTCGCCTAGGCTGGAGTGCAGTGGTAGGAGCTTCGCTTGCTGCAAGCTCTGCCTCCCAAGTTCACGCCATTCTCCCACCTCAGCCTCCTGAGTAGCTGGGACTACAGGCGTCCACTGCCACTCCCGGCTAATTTTTTGTATTTTTAGTAGAGACGAGGTTTCACTGTGTTAGCCAGGATGGTCTCAATCTCCTGACCTCGTGATCCACCCACATCAGCCTCCCAAAGTGCTGGGATTACAGGCGTGAGCCACCACGCCCGGCCCATGGTTGCCATTTTTTAACCAATAAGCTTGGTAGCCTGAAAAGATGGGATCTGTCCCCGTTTGGTGCCACAGAGCCAATTAAGAACCGAAAGTGAGCGTCAAACAGAGCAAGCTTATTCAGGGCCAGGAGATGAAGAAGCAGGGATGTGGGTTGCAAATCAGCTTCTCTACTAGTCGGAGGTGAGGAGGTTAAAATATAGGGTGTCAATATAAATAAAGGGACTGGACATTAAAAGTGGTGGGATAAATAGTCATGACTTTTCCAGAAAAGGGCAGTGAACTTGGAACCAGAGTGACGCCTTCCTTTTTGGTCTTCTGTGGCTTCTTGCAGTTGTTTTCATGGCGTGGTCAACTGTCATGGCACTGGTGGAAGTGTCATTTAACACAGAAACGAAATTATAATAAAACCTGCGATCTTTTTGAAGCCATTAGGTCAGCTATCTTGGTTCCACTAGTTTTGGCTGGTCTAGTTACAAAGAGAACTTTGTACTGCATATATGTCCTTCTTTTTTCTTTAACTCTTTAGGTTTAGTGGTACATATGCTGGATTATTATGTAGGTAAACTGCATGTTGTGGGGGTTTGGTATACATATTATTTAGTTATGCAGGTAATAAGCATACTATCCAATAGGTATTCTTTCTAAGCAGCATTCGGGTGGGGTAGAAATTCAGTTATGTCCCGTAGTCATTACGCCAGGTAACAATCAGGTTCATAGAGGTAAACCCACAAAGATTGGGGAGGCCCCCTCAAGACTCTGACCCCTGGGAGCTTTTTACTCTCATGCTAGTCCAAATTCACTGTCCAGAAATTCACCAAAATTACTGTTTAAGAATTTCTACCAGATTATGGCTCCAATGGCTTCTGCTCCAGGTGTGAGATCTCAGCTGTGACTCTGTGTGCCCCAGTCTCTTCAGATTTCAGGTGGCACTTTCTCCTGCAACCTCAATTCTCTGAGGGGTCTAAGAAAAGTTACTGATTTTAGGTTTTCTTCTTTTTCTAAGGATAGGAGTGATGACTTCAGTGTCACTTGTAAACTGGAAGCTGACTTCCATTAAAAGAAAAAAAAACTAGTTGTCCTGGGGTTTACAATATACATTTAAATGTAATCTGAACGTACTTTTAAATAATATTATACCTTTTCACATGTCATATACAGACTATATGACAGGCCGGGTGCGGTGGCTCACGCCTGTAATGCCAGCACTTTGGGAGGCCGGGGCGGGCAGATCATGAGGTCAGGAGATGGAGACCATCCTGGCCAACACGGTGAAACCCCATCTCTACTAAAAATACAAAAAATTAGCCGGGCATGGTGGTGGGCACCTGTAGTCTCAGCTACTCGGGAGGCTGAGGCAGGAGAATGGCATGAACCCGGAGGCAGAGCTTGCAGTGAGCGAGATCAGCGCCACTCCAACCTGGGTGACAGAGACTCAAAGTCTCCAAAAAAAAAAGAAAAGAAACTAGTTGTCCTGGGGTTTACAATATACATTTAAATGTAATGAGTGTACTTTTAAATGATATACCTCTTCACATGTCATATAAAGACTTTATGACAGTAAATTTCCAATCACTCCCACCTATCTTTGTGCTATTATTGTCATATGTTTATAAATATATATATATAATTTTTGATAATAGATGTATATATAATTTTATATGTAAAATGATTTATATATATACTATGAACAGACAAAACATGATTACTCTTTTTCCTTTAAAATGCAGGTTATGTCAGACTATAAAAATAAGAAAAAAATGGTTTCATTTACCTGTATTTATTCTGTTTCCAAAACTCTTACCTATTTGCCTACATTCAAATGTTTGACATTGATCATGCTCCTTCAGCGTTAAGAACGCCATTGAATGTTTCTCATTTTTTATATAGTGGGTCTTCTGTTAATCAATTTCTTCAGCTTTTGTTTTGAGAATGTCTTTTCTTTTTTTTTTTTTTTTTTTTTGAGACGGAGTCTCGCTCTGTCGCCCGGGCTGGAGTGCAGTGGCCGGATCTCAGCTCACTGCAAGCTCCGCCTCCCGGGTTCACGCCATTCTCCTGCCTCAGCCTCCAGAGTAGCTGGGACTACAGGCGCCCGCCACCTCGCCCGGCTAGTTTTTTGTATTTTTTAGTAGAGACGGGGTTTCACCGGGTTAGCCAGGATGGTCTCGATCTCCTGACCTTGTGATCCGCCCGTCTCGGCCTCCCAAAGTGCTGGGATTACAGGCTTGAGCCACCGCGCCCGGCCGAGAATGTCTTTTCTAACCTTCATTTTTGAAGCATTTTCTTACTATGTAAAACAGTAGAATAAAAGAATCCTGGATTGACAGTACATTTCCTTTCAGCATTTAAAGATAGCACTCCATTGTCTTCTTTCCTGCGTAGTTTCTGACAAGAAATCTACTATAATTCTTATCTTCGATCCTCTGTACAGACCATGCCTATGTTCTTGCTATACCCTCACTGTACAGAATACAGTGAAGAATCCCCATTTCTCTTGTGATACCTTGTGTTTAGAATACAGGCTTATTTAGCATAAGGTTTTACTCAATGTCTATTCCCTACTTTGTTTTGTATTTTTCTCCTCGGCATTGAGTATTCCATTTGCACTGTTCCCTTGTAAGAATTTGTCTCTTGCAGTTCTCCCAGCTCTATTGCTCTACTACTTTCACTTAGTGCTTGTTAGTCTGGTTAAGGGAAGCCTTGAAACCAACCCAATAATCGCATAGATTGTTGTTGGGATAAACATAGAAATTGACCCTTCTGGTCTTAAAGCTTGAAACGTTACATTTGTTTTATCTGAGTTACTGCCTCAGGAAACCATCTTCAGGACTCTCAAAAAAAAGTGTGTCAAAGAACTGAAACTCACCAGGTCAGCACATTCAGACAATGAGATCCTGGACCCCTCATTCATCATGATTGCTTCCTTGCCCCTCCCTAGTTCCTGTTTTCTTACACGTGGTTACATTTCTTCCCTGCTATATAAATCCCTGGCTTTAGTCAGTCAGGGAGATGGATTTGAGGCTGAGCTTCCATCTCCTTGGCTGCAGCACCTGATTAAAGCCTTCTTCCTTGGCCTTCTTCCTTGGCAATGCTGGTAGTCTCAGTCATTGGTTTTCTGTGCGGCCAGCAGCAGAAGAACCTGGACTCAACTCCTGTTGTTTTGGTAACGGGTTCTGGATATCCTGATTCAGCTTCAGTCAGGTAGGCACTGTATTCCTGGATGTTTCTGAGTGCTCTTGTTTTATTTTATATTTATTTTGGTTGACAAGTAATACTTATATACATGTTAGTGGTAAAATGTAATGTTTTGATATAGGTTTACATTGTGGAATAATTAAATCAAGCTAATTGGCATATCCACCACAGTACATTATCATTTCTTCATGGTGAAAACATTTACTTTATTTTATTTATTTGAGATGGAGTCTCCCTCTGTCGCCCAGGCTGGAGTACAGCGGTGGATCTCGACTCACTGCCACCTTTGCCCCTCGGGCTCAAGCGATTCTTCTGCCTCTCTCTAGTAGCTGGGACTATATGGAAACTGGCATGCCACTGGCACTTTTTGTCTCCCCTCCCCTCCCTTTCCCCTCCCCTCCCTCCTCCCTCCTCCTCACTCCCCTCCCTCCCTCCTTTGAGACAGAATGCATGCTCACCCCAGCCTGGGTGCAGTGGTGCGGGTCAAGCCTTGCTGCAGCCTCCTTCCTAGGTTGAAGCAATTCTCCTGTCTCAGCCTCTCTAGTAGCTGGGACTACAGGAACCACCACGCCCAGGTGTTTTTTATACTTTTAGCAGAGACAGGGTTTCACCTGTCTCTGCTAGGTTGCCCTTAAACTCCTGACCTCAAGTGATCTGCCTGCCTCGGCCTCACAAAATGCTGGGATTACAGGCGTGAGCCACCGCGTCCACCCCACGGTGAGAACATTTAAAATCTACAGTTACCTCAGATTTGAAAGATATAATATATTGTTTTTAACTATAGACTTCATAGTGTACAATCTCTAAGACTTAACTCTTACAGTCTAACTGAAACTTTGTATCCTTTGAGTGGTCTCGCTCCATTCCCCGTGGCCGCCTCCTAGCCACCTGGCCTCTGATAACCACCATTCTATTCTCTACTTCTATGAGTTCAGTTTTTTTTTTTTTTATTTGAGAGGCAGTCTCACTCTGTTGCCCAGGCTGGAGTGCAGTGGCGCGATCTCGGCTCACTGCAAGCTCTGCCTCCTGGTTTCAAGCGATCCTATGAGTTCAACTTTTTGAGATTCCTTGTATAAGTGAGATAACATAGTATTTGTCTTTCTGTGTTTGGCTTATTTCACTTATTATTTATTTATTTATTTATTTTTTGAGACGGAGTCTCGCTCTGTCACCCAGGCTGGGGTGCAGTGGTGCAATCTCGGCTGACCGCAAGCTCCGCCTCCCGGGTTCCTGTCATTCCCCTGCCTCAGCCTCCCGAGTAGCTGGGATTACAGGCGCCGCCCCCACGCCCGGCTAATTTTTTTTTTCTTTTTTTTTTTTATATTTAGTGGAGACGGGGTTTCACTGTATTAGCCAGGATGGTCTCGATCTCCTGACCTCGTGATCCACCTGCCTCGGCCTCCCAAAGTGCTGGAATTACAGGCATGAGCCACCGCGTCCAGCCTATTTCACTTATTTTATGTTCTCTAGGTTCATCCATGTTGTTACTAATGACAGAATTTCCTTCATTTTAAAGGATAAATAATATTTCATTGTGTATATATACCACATTTTCTTTATCCATTCATCTGTTGATGGATAGTTAAGTTGATACATGGCAGTGAAGATACCTTTTAAACCTATTGATTTCATTTTCTTTGGATATTTGCTCGGTAGTAGCATTGCTGGATAATATGGCAGTTTTATTTTTAACCTTTTGTAGAATGTCCATACTGTTTTCCATATGTCTGCACTAATTTACATTCCCACCAACAGTGTACAAGGATTCCCTTTTCTCCACATCCTCGCCAACACTTGTTATCTCCTGGCTTTTCTATGAAAAACATTCTAACATATGTGGTGATAGGTCATTGTGGCTTGAGTTTGCATTTTCCTGATGATTGCTGATGTTGAGCATTTCTTCCTATATTTGTCAGTCTTTTGTCTTCTTTTGAGAAATGTCTATTCAGATCATTTGCCCATTTTTAAATTGAGCCATTTATTTTCTTGCTATTGAGTTGTCTAAATTCCTTATATATTTTGGATATCAACCCCTTATTAACATTTGGTTTGCAAATACAGACAGTCCCGACTTGTGATGGTCCAGTTTTCTCAACTTCACAGTGTTGTGAAAGCAATACACACTCTATAGAAATCTTACTTTGAATTTTAATTTTCGATCTTTCCCCATGCTAGCAATATGTGGTACAATACTCACTATGCTGGGCAGTAGCAGTGAGATGCTGTTCTCAGTTATCGTGTGATCATGGGGATAAAGAAAATGCTCCACAGTGGACTGTACTGCCAGATGATTTTGCTCAGATAATATGTGTTCTGAGCATGTTTAAGGTAGGTCAGTTGTACTAAATGCATTTCTTACAACATTTCCAATTTTCATTTTCAGTTTACGACAGGTGTATCCAAATGTAACTCCATGATCAGTTGAAGGGCACCTGTGTTTTCTACCAATCCAGAGGTGGTCTCTTCACTCTGTTAAATTTTTCCTTTCCTGTGCAGAAGCTTTTTAGTATGATGCAATCCCATTTGCGTATTTTTGCTTTTTTTGCCTGTGCTTTTGGGGTCATGTCCAAGAAACCCTTTCCCATACCCATGTCATGGAGGCTTTCCTCTATGTTTTCTTCTAGTAGTTTTACATATTTAGGTCTCATGTTTAGGTGTTTAATCCATTTTGATATTTTTCTGTAAAAGGTGTGAAAAAGGAGTCCAATTTTGTTTTCTGCATATAGATACCTGGTTTTCTCAACACCCTTTATTAAACAGAAGCTTCTTTTCTCATGTGTGGTGTTAGAAACTTTTTCAAAAATGAATTGACCATGGATGCATGTGTTTATTTCTAGGCTATCTTGTTCCATTGGTTGATGTATCTTTCTATGCCATGCCCTTTCGATTACTACAGATTTGTAACGTATTTTGAAATCAGGTAATGTGATGCCTCCAGCTTTATTCATGCTGCTCAAGATTATTCTGGCTAATCAAGGTCTTTTGTTGTTCCGTGTGAATTTGGGGATTGCTTTGTCTATTTCAGTGAAAAATGACATTGGAATTTTGATAGCAATTGCTCAGAATCTCTAAATTGCTATGGATGGTATCCGTCTATTTTAGCAACATTAATTCTTCCGATTCATGAACACCAGGTGTCTTTTTATTTATTCGTGTTATCTTCAGTGTCTTTTATTAATCTTTTATAATTTATTCTATGCAAATCTGTCACATTCTGGTTGAATTTACTCCTAAGTATGAATTTTTTAATGCTGTTGTAAATGGGATTGTTTTCTTATTTTTTCCTCCTGGATCATTCGTTGTTAGTATGCAGAAACACAACTAATTTTTGCCCATTGATTTCGTATCCTGCAACTTTACTGGATGTGTTTATTAGTCTTAAAGTTTTTTTGGTAACCTCTTTAGGGTTTTCTATATATAAGATTATGTCATCAGCAAACAGAGGCAATTTTCTTCCTTTAATATTTGAATGCCTGCCAGGCGTAGTGGGTTATACCTGTAATCCCAGCACTTTGGGAGGCCGAGGTGGGCAGATCACTTGAGGTCAGGAGTTTGAGACCAGCCTGGCCAAACATGGTGAAACCACCTGAAGTCAGGAGTTCCAGACCAGCCTGGCCAAACATGGTGAAACCCCATCTCTACTAAAAATGCCAAAATTAGCTGGGAGTGGTGGTCAATGCCTGTAGTCCCACCTACCCAGAAGGGTGAGGCAGGAGAATCACTTGAACCCAGGAGGCAGAGGTTGCAGTGAGCTGAGATTGTTTCACTGTACTCCAGCCTGGGCAACAGAGCAAGACCCTATCTCAAAAAAAAAATTGGATGCCCTCTTATTTATTTTCGTTGCTTAACTCTGGCTGACCCTTAGTGCTCCCAACCTCCCCCCTGTGTTTTCCTGGCCCTCCCCCAGTGGCAGGGCTTTATTTGTGCTGTTACCCCCATCCAGCTCCATGGGTTTTCCGTGAGTGCTCAATGGCTATAGGTTTTGTTGCCCTTTTCTCTGTGGATTTACCTGTATTTGTTACTTAGGGGATTCGTGGGGTTTGTGTTTATTTAGAGGCTACTGTTCCTTTACCTAGAGTGAAGCTTCTTCTGGAATCTCTGGAGTGTACCCTACAAGACCTAATGGAGTTCTTAGAGGAACTTCTGGGACAGAAAATCCACCAAGCAGAGGCAATCCCACTGCCCACATGTTTGTGGCCATCAGAGGCCACTGTCCTGCTAACTCCCGTTAGTCTCTGAGATGAAACTAGAAATTCCAGTTTGGGCCTTAATTGCGGTATTTATTTATTTATTTATTTATTTATTTATTTATTTTGAGATGGAGTCTCGCTCTGTCACCCAGGCTGGAGTGCAGTGGCCGGATCTCAGCTCATTGCAAGCTCCGCCTCCCGGGTTCACGCCATTCTCCTGCCTCAGCCTCCCGAGTAGCTGGGACTACAGGCGCCCGCCACCTCGCCCGGCTAATTTTTTGTATTTTTAGTAGAGACGGGGTTTCACCGTGTTAGCCAGGATGGTCTCGATCTCCTGACCTCGTGATCCGCCTGTCTCGGCCTCCCAAAGTGCTGGGATTACAGGCGTGAGCCACCGCGCCCGGCTCCTAATTGCCGTATTTAAACCACTTATATTTCATGTGATATTGACATGGTAAACTTCGAATATTTCATCTTTCTGTTTGTTTTCTATTTGTCCTGTCTGCCGTCTGTTCCCATCTTCCCTTTCATTCTGCTTCCTACATATTAATTATTTTCATTATTTTTTTCTCTTATTAGCTGTAACTCTATTTTAGTGGTTACTTTAGAGTTTAGAATATACATGTTTACCTTATCACAGACTACCTTAAAATGATATACCACCTTATGTATACCATCTATAGTTCCTAGTAATAATATACTTTCTTTTTTTCTGCTCTGACCATTGCACTATTGAGTTCTTTTTACTTGATAAATGCTATACCCCACTCTACAATAATTAATAATATTTGCTATTACTATAATTAACTAATCATATTTTCAAAACATTTCAATTTTTTGAAAAAAAATTCTTATCATTTCCCATGCTGTTTTTCCCTTTGCATATATCATGTTTTTACAACCTTGGCACTATTCACATAGGATAAATAATTATTTTTTGACATAGGAGATTTTATACTGTTCATTGCAGTATTTTTAGCTCTATTCCTGACCTCTACACACAGGATAAGTGTAACAAATCACCCTCCTCCCCAGTCAGGACAGCCAAAAATAATTTCAGACATTACTAAACATACCTTGGGAGGCAAAATTGCCCCTAATTCAGAATCATTGGTGTTGCTTCGTATTTCCACTTGGTATGAGTTTTCTTCTACATTAGAAGATTCTCTCTAACATTTTTAAAAATTGTGGGTGTGCTGGTAATTAATTCTTTCAGCTTAAAAAATGAGTTGAAATTCATATAACCTAAAATTAATCATTTTAAAATGAACAACTCAACTGCATTTAGTACATTCAAAATATTATTAAACTACTACCTCTATCTAGTTCTAAAACATTTTCATCACCCTAAAATAAAACCTCTTACTTATTAAGCAGTTCCATCCCATTCCCAATGACTGTATGAATTTACTTATTCTGGTTATTTTACATGCATTAAATCATAGAATATGTGGACTTTGCTGTCTGGCGTCTTTCACAGAGCATAATATTTTTGAGATACCTCTCTATTATGGAATGTATCAGTACTTTGTTATATTTTATGGCTTAGTAATATTCCATTGTACATGATCACCACCATCAATTCATTTATTGCTGGACACTGGGGTTATTTCTGAAGCCTTTGGCTTGTGCTTACTTCTGCTGTAAGTATTCATATGCAAGTATTTGTGTGAAAATTTATTTTCTCATGGTAAAGAGAAGTCGCAGGATCATCTGGTGACTATCATCTGGTGAGGAAACGCAGAATCTTTCTAGAAGTGGGCGCACAATTTCATGCTCCCGCAAGCAGCATACAAGTTGTCCAATTTTTCTGCATCCTCACCAACACATGCTAATGGGTCCTTTTGAATGTTGCCATCCCAGAGGATGTGGAGAGTTGTCTCATTGTGGTTTTGATTTGCACTGTCCTAATGACTAATGATGTTGAACATTTTTTTCATGTGTGTGTTAGCCATTTATATTTCTTCTTTGAGGAAGTGTTAAGATCCTTCACCCTTTTAAAAAATTGGTTATTCATCTTTATGTCATTGTGTTGTAATAGTTCTTTCTATATTCTCAGTACAAGTTCCTTATCAGAGATATGATTTGCTTCTAATACAGATGCAGATACTCTCAACAAAATATAAGCAAGTTCAAGTTGAATCCAGCAATATATAAGGAATTATACACCATGACCTAGTGGGATTCATTCCAAATATGGATTGATTCCAAACATGCAAGACTTCTTCCATATTTGAAAAATCAATAAATTAATGTAATGCACCACATCAACAGACAAAAGAAAAATAATCATATAATCACCTAATACATTGCTACTATCATTACTTTAAACAAAGTTATCTTTTAGATCAATGATAGCTAAGAAATACAATTTTATTTTACCTTCATGAATCCCTTCTCTAACATATTTTCTTTCTTTATCTAGATCTGAGTGTCTAAGTTATTGCCTTCTCCCTGAAAAATTATTTTAACATTTTTTACAGGGGAGATCTGCTGGTGATTAATTCCCATAGTTTTCTTTCACCTGAGAAAGTCTTCATTTCTACTTCACTTGCATTATAAGGATAATTGTACAGGATAGAGAATTTCTTCTTTTTTCTTTTCTTGTCTTTTTTTGAGACAGAATCTCACTCTGTCACCCAGGCTGGAGTGCAGTGGTTTGATCTTGGCTCACTGCAACCTCTACCATGGAGGCTCAAGTGATCCTCCCACCTCAGCCTCCTGAGTAGCTGGGACTGCAGGCACACAGCACCACACCCAGTTGATTTTTTTGTATTTTTGGTAGAGACTGGGTTTCACCATGATGCCCAGGCGAGTCTGCAACTCCTGAGCTCAAGCAATCTGCCCTCATCAACCTCCCAGAGTGCTGGTATTACAGGCATGAGTCACAGCTCATTGCCCGGATATAGAATTTCTGGGATATAGAACTCATTTACACGTAAGTAGTTCCTGATTTTGTTCCCAATATCAGAAGCCACATCCCTAGGAGTGGAATTGCTAGGGATGGGTCATTCCATGAGTCATTCTGTTTTACTTTGGCAGGAAATGCGACACATTTCCACCATTGATTTACAAGGGTTACAATCTCTCCACATCTTTTTTTTTTTTTGAGATGGAGTCTCATTCTGTCGTCTAGGCACGATATCGGCTCACTGCAGGCTCTGCCTCCCGGGTTCACGCCATTCTCCTGCCTCAGCCGCCTGAGTAGCTGGGACTACAGGTGCCCACCACCACGCCCGGCTAATTTTTTTGTATTTTCAGCAGAGACGGGGTTTCACCGTGTTAGCCAGGGTGATCTCAGTCTCCTGACCTCGTGATCCGCCTGCCTCGGCCTCCCAAAGTACTGAGATGACAGGTGTGAGCCACCACGCCCGGCCAAAAAATGGCATTTTTAATGTACTTGCTAGGGTTTGCCTAGTTAATTCCCTGTGGTGCAGGTGCAAAATATATGCTGTCTCACCAGCTTTGCAGTACATATGTTTTTAACATTTTTTGACAGTTGAGGTGTGGAAATGGCATGCCATTCTGCAGGTCTGAATTTGCATAACTATTAGGAAGCTCAAACGTTTTTTCTTATATATTTATTATTTATAATTTTGGTATATATTGTTTATGTCTTCGCCCATTTATAAGAATGTTTATGTTCTTTATTTTAAAAACTATTGTTTCCTTATAAGTTCAAAAGATATTAAGTCAGAATATAAATAATTGAGAGAATGCAGATTTAGAAAAACAGAAATTACTCCAGTAATTCCATTTCCATTTATATCATCGCAATTTATTTTATGTATTTTCTAACAGTGTTGTGCCTGTGTATACTTTGGAAAAAATAATCAGATCATATATTTATATTTTAATACTACCCTTTTTTTTTTTTTTTTGAGACGGAATCTCACTGTGTTGCCCAGGCTAGAGTGCAGTGGCGTGATCTTGGCTCACTGCAAGCTCTGCCTCCCTGGTTCACGCCATTCCCCTGCCTCAGCCTCCCTAGTAGCTGGGATTACAGGCGCCCGCCACCATGCCCAGCTAATTTTTTGTATTTTTAGTAGAGACGGGATTTCACCGTGTTAGCCAGGAAATCTCTGCCTCCTGACTGACCTTGGGATCTGCCCACCTCGGCCTCCCAAAGTGCTGGGATTACAGGCGTGAGCCACAGAGCCCAGCCTCCAGCCTCCTTTCTTAATTTTTATCTGCTAATCGTATTGCTATTTTTTGTGTAGAACGGTGTTTATAAATCAAATTAACTTCTTGTGACTGATTCTACTTTTTAACATATAGTTAGCCTTCTCCAGCTTACACTTTCAGCTCAGTTATAAATTCAGGCCAGTAATACACACCTTGAATAATATTCCATCCTTCAGAGTCATTGTCTTGGGCAAAGTCCTCCGTTAGTACCTCTGAAAACTCTGAGTGCGTGTAAGAGGTGAAGCAGTGCTACTGGATGGATTCCCCCGAGAGCCCACTAAACAGAGCAATGCAGTTTACTGGGTTTCAATTAATTTTTATAAAGCTATTTTATGTGAAATACTTTTTTAATGAAATTTGGAAAATATAGAAAATAAACAAAACATTTTTTAACCCCGTGGTGCAAATCCAGCAACTCTGGATTTTGGAGAATTTTCCTATAGTGATCTTTGCCATGTCTGGTGTGCTGCAGTGCCTGTTTTTCTGTGTTTTTTTTTTTTTTTTTTTTTTTCATCAGCTGCTCATCACATATTCCACACTGCAGCGCAGCTCCTGCTTCCTGTGACCCTGTGTAAGTTGTCTTAAATTGTCTTACAGCATATTCTCCTGGTCTGCTCTCCCCAACACCAATCTGTACCCAGGGAGAGACGGCAGAGTTAGGTCCCCGGACTTGTGGTTCTTTCTGCTATTTGGAGAGGGGAGATAAATTTACCTTTGAGTATTCTGTTAGACCCACCACCATCTCCTATTACTTATTAACTCCACCCATTTATCCCCAACAAACAATTAAAAGGTGAACCTAACCTCCTCTCTCTTCTTTAATTTGAAAGGTTACTCATGAACTGTAATCTCTATGTGCCCGTTAACTATTAACCTTCCACAGGGGAACCAATACTGCAAACCCTAATCTTACAGCCAAATCACTAGCATGGAGAAGACCAAACATTCTTAGAAATGAGTTTAACATCGCACCCCACCCCTGCCAAAAAAAAAAAGAAGAAAAAGAAGAAAGAAGAGGGAAGATGGAAGGAAGGAAGGAAGGGGAAAGAAAGGAAGGAGAAGAAAGAAGAAGGAGAAGAAAGAAGAAGAAGAGGAGAAGAAGAAAGAAGAAGAGAAGAAGAAAGAATAAAAGAAGCAATGAGAAGTTGAATTTCAGATTTATTTCAGATTTAATTCAGGTCTGTGTATCCTATCATTCTTTCCCAGGCACTGGGAATGTAATTCAGGGTATAAGTTAGGGCCCGTTCTCTGGTAGGAGTTCTAGAATGATCTCCCAGTCTGCCTGTATGACAGGGCTCAGGCTACCTAACCCTTTCCACTTCAGTCATCTCTTTAAAATGAGGATACTGATGAAAAAAGATCTCATATGCTGCATAAAATATGACAAGAGATAATTGCCTAGTTCTGATTAAGTAATTTGTAAACAGTACCTAATACTATTATTTCAAATTATTCCAATAGTCAGAAGACCCATGTAACATTTACTTTCTGTTTTTTGGGGTTTTTTTGGTGGTGTTTATTGATTTTGTTTTTGTTTTTTAGTTGTTTGGTTCCTGAGGAAAAGGAATCAGTTTTCTTTTTTTCCAGATACGGTGTTTCTATACAAAAAATTGTATATATAGTTATATATATGTAGTTTTGTACAGAAAATTAATTATAATAATGTATAATGTTTTGTACAGAAAGACTATTTATATATATATATATACACACACACACACACACACAAAATAACATCAATTTTTCCTTTTTCTTTATCCCCGCATTCTCTCCCTTGGTTTAGAATTTCATCATCTCTCGTTTACGCTGTTTCAGAAGCCTGGTAACCCGTCTCCCTGGCAACAGTTTCCACTCTGCTCATTGCCTAAGGACTGATTTCTTTATCTCATTCCATTCCCTCCCACTCTTCTATCTTCCTGATCAAATGAATTTCAATGCCACACACATAATACATCTTATAATATTGTGTTCCTGGCTAGATCATTTTTGCATATGAATAAATGTTTTTTGAGTAGTTGAAATGATAGCGATATGTAATTTATATTCTGATTTTCACCTGGCAGTAATTTCACAAACATTTTTCAAACCACTAGATAGACCTGGTAGTTATTTTTCTAGGTAATATGAGTATCTATGGGGGAGAAAAGACCATTATTCAATTAATTATTATACATTGTTATTAGAAATTCAGGTCACTTCCAATTTGGGGGGTCATTTTAAATGCTATTACTTTGAAAGTTTGCCTATGCATTGGCATATTTCTAGTTTTTGTCATATTTCATTGTAAGATACATGGGATAGTTTCAGTGGGGCAAAGAGTGAAATATTTTTTTGAAAATATGTTTTACGGCATTTGATTATGATGCCATCTGATTTCTAAATGTACTGGCTCAATCAATACTGAACCTTGTGTATTATGGCATCACTTTGCTACAAGACATAAGATTTGCACATTGTCTTTTAACCTAATTTTGCATTTAAGGAATAAAAAAGTCTTAATCTGATGATTATGAATTGGAATCTTTGCTTTAGTTTAACGATTAGCAAAGTTAAAATTACTCACATTTTTCACTGAGTGTGTAATTGTGTGTGTGCGTGTATGTTTTTCAAAGAGGGAGATTTGGACCATAACTATTTGTATCCCTTAATTATTTAGAATTAATTTATTGTTATAGTCAGTAGGAACACCTGAGGGGTGGAGAGAGTAATGTCTGTAAAATTTCTTGTATTGTTTCCCTTTGTTTTCATTGTTTTGTTTTGGTTGATGAAGGTGGGGCTTTTTAACCCCTTGTAGTCTTTAATGCCATTTAGTATCCCAATTCTGGTATCCTTTTCCTTGTAAAACTTCCCTAAAACCATTTGGCCCTATTATTATTATTATTTTTAAACATAGAGGAGAACAGGGACAGTGTCATGATTTCTGGGTTTGATATTCCTCCTCTGTATTGAAGCTACTCCCTGCATGAGGCACCCTGCGGGGTCCCAGGCCCTGTGTCTTCCCGTGGTGCATGAAAAAATGGCACTGGACTTGTCTAGTTGCCCTAAGACTCCGAATAAATGAAATGGACAGAGTCAGGCACAGCTTCCAACAGGTGATAAACAACACATCTAGGCTTTTTTTTTTCTCTTTCCTGCACTTTCTCTCTTTCTTGTACTCTGAGTGTGGCATGAAATTTATTTGATCAGGAAGACAGACGAATAGGAGGGGATGGGAAGGGAGGGAAGGAAATCAGTCCTTAGGCAATGAGTAGAGTGGAAACTGTTGCCAGGGAGACGGGTTACTAGGCTCCCTTAAGTTCCACATAAGTTTGCTGAGACAGGTCTATTGTAATTTGAGGTCTCTTTAAACGAATTAGTTCATCCTTAATAGTGTGAAGCACTGGAGGACAGAGAGGGTGTTTTCTTTATCTTTGTTTCCCTATCATTTGTGGCTCAAAGGACATTTAAAATTTATATTGAATTAAGGGACAGAGCATTATGCTCTGGGGTATGGTGATTTCAGAAGGTAAATGTCAATGGGGAATAATATGTCCAAAGAAAAGCGAGACATATGCCTTGTAATGTGCTGTAAGGTCCTTCGAGATCCTCGTGAGAGAAAAAGGCAGTCTAGAGGTGAAGAGGACCCTAGAGAGATGCATGAGATGGGAAAGAATAAGCTAGAAGGTGTATGCCTAGTGCAAATAGGTTCTACAGCAGCATCACCCTGACTACAGAGATATTAGCCCTACTCCCTTTCTCCAGTATCCACATGTGGGCCTGTACCTGTGGATCTGGACAGGCTGCCAAAGGTGTGCTGCATATTTTTGCCAGGAACAATTTGAATGTGTTAATTGTCAGTGGACTAGCCTCACGTTTTGTTAAATTTATCCCTAAGTATGTCACATTGTGGGATGCTATTGTAAATGGTGTGGCTTATTAAATATTTTATTTTCCAAGTTTTTAATGCTAGTGTATGGAAGTACAAATGATTTTTAACTCCAAATTTTGCAATAATTGTATATTTATAGGAAGTGTTAAGGAGGATCCCGTGTACTTTCACTCAGTTTTCCCCCGTGTCATAGTCTTACAAAATTCTAGTACAGTGTCACAAGAACACTGACACGGATACCACCAAGATTCAGAACAGCCCATCAACACAAGCAGCTCCATGGCCCCCTTTATAGCCACCCCCACTCACTGCCTGCCCGTCGCATCTGTAACCACAACCAACCACTCATTTGCTCTCCATATCTATAATTCTGTCATTTCGAGGATTTTATATAAAGAGAATCATAGAATGTGTAACATTTGAATTTGTTTTTTTTCACTCAGAATAATCTAGAGATTATTCATGCTGGCTGTTGTATGTATCAATACTGGATTCCTTTTAACTGCTGAATAGTTCAGGAAGTGCAGGTACCACGGTTGGTTTAACAGCAGGCACCAGTTGAAGGTATTTGGCTTGTTTTAGGCTTGGGACTTATTATGAATAAATATGCTCTGAACATCCATGGATCGGTTTTGGTGTAAACCGAAGTCTTCCTCTCTCTAGGGATAAATGACCAGGAGTGTAATGCCTAGATTATATGGTAGTTGTATGTTTAGGGTTTTAAGAAGCCTGAAGTGGTTGCTGTATGTATTTTTTTCCTAACAGCATGGGAGAATGACTCAGTTTCTCTGCATTTTGCATTGTCACTTTTTTTCTTCGCAATTTCGAACAATTGTGTAATGGTATCCAATTGTGTTTTTTCGTTCGTGTGTTTGTTTTTGATTTTGAGACAAAGACTGTCACAAAGACTGGAGTGCAGTGGCACCATCACGGCAGCTGCAGTCTCGACTTTCCAGGCTCAAGCGATCCTCTCAAGTGATGAGAGGCACAAGCCACCACACCCAGCTCATCTTTTTACTTTTTGATAGTGCGTTTAATTGTATTTTATTTTTTACTTTTTATAGAGACACAATCTCACGAGGTTGCCCAGGCCGGTCTCTCCTGAGTAGCTGGGACTACAGGCGCACACCACCATGCCTGACTAATTTTTGTATTTTTTAATAGAAATAGCATCTCATCATGTTGCTCAGGCTACTCTCCACCTCCTGGGCTCGAGCCATTGTCGGCCTTCCAAAGTGCTGGGATTGTAGGTGTGAGCCACCATGCCCGGCCTCGTTGTGGTTTTAACTTGCATTTTCTTCACAGATAATGATGCTGACTATCTTTTTATGTGCTTATTTTCTATCTATATACCTTCTTTAGTGAAATGCCTCTTTGTGTATTTTGGCCGTTTTTTCTTACTTTCTGTTTTTACTTTTGAATTTTGAGACTTCTTTATATATATTCTTGATAGGAACATTTTGTCGAACATGTGGTTTACAAATATTTCTGTCTTGTCTGGTTTGTAGTCTGTTTATGCTCTTAATAGGGTCATTCACAGAGCAAAAATAATAGTTATTATAATTTTAATAAAATTTCCTGTAACTTCTCCTTTTATAGATTTTGCTTTTGGTTTAAGAACTCTTTTTCTAGGTGGATATTCTGAAGATTTTCTCCTATGCTTTTTCTAAAATTTTATACTTACGTTTAATTCTGTGCTCTATTATGATGTCATTTTTGGATAAATTATGAGTTAGATCAAGGTTCATTGTTTCGTCTATGGATGCCCAGTTGCTCTCATACTATTTGTTGAAAAGATTTCTATTTTTCCATTGAATTACTTTTGCTCTTTTGTCAAATATGGCCACAGTGGTGAGGGAGTATGTTTTTAAGTTCTCTATTATGTTTCATCAACCAATCATCTATCCTTCTGCCACTATTACATACTCTTTTTTAGTGAGATACAACTCAAATACCATAACAATTATCCTTTTAGAGTGTACAGTTCAGTGGTTTTTAGTGTATTTGCAAAGTTGTACAACCATCACCACTATCTAGTTCCAGAACATTTTCATTACCGCAGAATGAAAGCACGCACACATGGCTGGGCATGGTGGCTCACGCCTGTAATCCCAAAACTTTGGGAGGCCAAAGTGGGTGGATCACCTGAGGTCAGGAGTTCAAGACCAGCGTGGGCAACATGGCAAAAGCCCGTCTCCACTAAAAATACAAAAGTCAGCCGAGCGTGGTAGCGCATGCCTGTAGTCCCAGCTACTTGGGAGGCTGAGGCAGCACAATCATTTGAACCTGGGAGACAGAGATTGCTGTGAGCCGAGATAGCCCCACTGCACTCCAGCCTGGGCTACAGAGTGAGATTCTGTCTCAAAAACAAAAAACAAAAAACAAAAACAGCACATATCCATTATCAGTCACTACTTATTCCCTCGTCCACCAAGAATCATCTCACTTCAGCCTTCCAAAGTGCTGTGATTACATGGGTGAGCCATCACTCTCAGCCTGATAGTACATTTAAAATCAAAATTTGATGATGTTTAATTTATCCTTTTTTGTTACTTGTGCTTTTGATGTCATATCTGACCTATGACCACATGTGGCCGTGCCTAATCCAAGAAAATGAAGATTTACAGCTACTTTTTCTGCTTTATTTATTTATTCATTTATGTATTATTTATTTTAGGTTTAGGATTGGTTTGTTTTGAGATTTAGCTCTTAGTGCTTATATTTACTGTTTGGTCAAGATTCAGTTGATTGAGAGCTCCAATTTTATTCTTTTTCATCTGAATATACAGTTTTCAGGAACAATTTTTTGAAAACACCATTATTTAACCCATTGAATTGTTTTGGAACTTGTGTTACAAATAAATTGTCCTCAGATCATAAGTTTATTTATGTTCCCTCAGGTCTATGTCTATACTTCTGTGAGTACTGCAGTCTATTGATTATCATGTAGAAAATTTTAATATTAGAAAATGTGAGTCCTTCAATTTTGTTACTTTTCAGGATTTTTTGGCTATTATCAGCTCCTTCTATAAGAACTTTAGAATTAGCCTGTCAATTTGTGAGGAAAAAAAAATGCCAGCATGGATTTTGGTAGGAATTGTGTTGAATCTAAAGATTTATTTGGGGAGTATTTTAATCTGTTTTAGTCAATTTTCTGTTGCTGTAACAGAGCACCACAGACTGGGTAATTTATAAAGAAATTCATTCAGCTTTTAGTTCTGGAGGCTGGGAAGTCAAAGAGCATGGCATCGGCACCTGTTGAGGGCCTTTATGCTGCATCATAGCTTGATGGATAGACAAGTGAGAACGTAAGACTGAGAAAATAGCATCAGGGACTGACTTGCTATGTAAAAATCCATCATCATGATAACTAACCCACTCCTGCAATAATGACATTAATCCATTAATGATGCTGAACACTCATGATTCAATCATTTCTTACTATATTGCACATCCCAACACTATTTCTTTGGGGGTTAAGTTTTCAAAACATGAACTTTGGGAGGAGATCTTCAAACCATAGCAGCATCTTAAAAATATGAATTTTTCCAATCAATGTACATGGATTATCTTTCCATTTAGTTAAATATTTGTCAATTTCTTTTTTCAGATTTTATTTTAGAAATTGGGGGTAAATGTGCAGGTTTGCTGCAGAGGAAAATATCGTGTGATGCTGAGGTTTGGTATGAATGAATCAATTATCCAGGTCTTAAGCATAGTACTAAATAGCTAGGGTTTTTTCAGTACTTAACCCCTCCCTCCTCCATCTTGTATTCCCCAGTATCTATCATTCCCATGTTTATGACTATGTGTACCCAATATTTAGCTCCTACTTATAATTGAAAACATGTGCTGGTTGCTTTTCTGTTTCTGGAAATAGTTACAATAATCGTTTCCAGTTGCATCCATGTTTCTGCAAATTTCATTCTTCTTTTATGGCTGTATAGTATTCCATGATGTATAAATACTACGTTTTCTTTATCCAATCCACTATTGATAGGCACCTGGGTTGAATCCATTTCTGCTATTTTGAATAGCGCTGTGATGAATGTACAGGTGCATGTGTATTTTTGGTAGGCTGATTCATTTTCTTTTGGATATGTACCCAGGAGTGGGATTGCAATCCCATTTACAATAGCCACTCACACAAAGAAAAACCTAGGAATACAGGAAACCAAGGAAGTGAAATATTTCTACAAGGAGAATTACAAAATACTATTGAAAGAAATCAGAGATGACAAAAACAAATGGAAAAATATTCTATGTTCATATATTAGAAGAATCAATATCATTAAAATGGCCATACTGCCAAAAACAATTTACAAAATCAGTGCTATTCCTCTGAATTTCTTTTAATGATGTTTTGTAGTTTTCAGCATGCAAGTCGTGTACTTCTTCTGTTAAGTGTATTCCTAAGTATTTTATTTTTGTTGTTGTAAATATAATTGTTTTCTTAATTTCCTCTTTGGATTGTTTATTATATACAATTGATTTTTTAAAATATTGATCTTATGCAGTTCGCAAACTTGCTCTAGTAAATCATCTTGAATATTTTTGCGGGATCATTAGGAATTTCTGTATATGATACTATGCAATCCACACTTAGAAATAGTTTTATATATTGAAATTCATATTTCAATATATATGAATTTCATTGAATTTCCTGCCAACTTTCCCTGGCTAGAACCTTCAGTGAAATATGAATATAAAGGGTGAGAGCAGATTCCTTGTATATTTTCTGATTTTTAGGGAAAAGTATTTAGTCTTGGTGGTGGTAGTTGTGACTTTTCATAGATGCCATTTATCAAGTTCAAGAAGCTCCATTTTTACCTAATTTGTTTAGTGTTTTTATCATGAATTTGTGTTGCATTTTGTCAAATGATGGTTCTGTGGTCTATTGAGATGATCCATGTGACCTTGTCCTTTATTCTATGAATATGGTGAATTACATTGATTTGTCTGTGTTGAGCCACTCTTGCATTCTTGTGATAAATGCTGTTTGGTCATGTTGTATAATCTTTTTATGTGTTGCTGGATTTGGTTTCCTAGTATTTTGTTGAGAATTTCTACTTCTCCATTCATAGAATATATTGTTCTACAATTTTAATTTCTTGTAATGTCTTTTTTTTTTTTTTTTTTTTTTGAGACGGAGTCTCGCTCTGCCACCCAGGCTGGAGTGCAGTGGCCGGATCTCAGCTCACTGCAAGCTCCGCCTCCCGGGTTCACGCCATTCTCCTGCCTCAGCCTCCTGAGCAGCTGGGACTACAGGTGCCCGCCACCGCGCCCGGCTAGTTTTTTGTATTTTTTAGTAGAGACAAGGTTTCACCGTGTCAGCCAGGATGGTCTCGATTTCCGGACCTCGTGATCCGCCCGTCCCGTCTCGGCCTCCCAAAGTGCTGGGATTACAGGCTTGAGCCACCGCGCCCGGCCTCTTGTAATGTCTTTATCTAGTTTTAGTATCAGTGTAACACTGGCCTCATAGGATGAGTTGCAAAGAGTTTCTACTTCTATATTTTTGTAAGACTTTATTGGTATTAATGTTTTAAACATTAGTAGAATTCTTGACTATGTATTTGGTCCTGGGTTTTTGTTTGGGGAAGTTTTATTATTATTATCACTGATTAACATCTTTACTGTTTAGAAGTCTGTTGAAATTTTCTAGGTTTCTAGTTAGTTCCAGCAGTGCATGTGTCTCCAGAAATTTATTTTACCTAGGTTATCTAGGTTGATGTAGACTTCATCATAGTATTCCCATATAGTCCTTATTTTTTAAGGTATTTCTTATAATTTCTAATTTTAGTAATTTGGGTTATCTCTTTTCTTAGTCAGTCTAACTAAATATTTTCAAGTTTGATTTTTTCAGAAACCAGTTTTGGTTTGTTTGATAAGCTCTATTGTTTTTCTGTTCTATAGTTTATTTATTTCCATGTTAATCTTTATTATTTACTTCCTTCTGCATGTTTTGCCTTTAGTTTGTTTTTCTTTAGTTCTAGTATCTTTTTTTTTTTTTTTTTTTTTTTTTTGATGGAGTTCACTCTTATTGTCTTGGCTGGAGTGCAATGGTGCGATCTCGGCTTATTGCAACCTCTGCCTCCTGGGTTCAAGTGATTTTCCTGCCTCAGCCTCCCGAGTAGCTGAGATTACAGGCTCACGTCACCACACCCGACTAATTTTTGTATTTTTTTTTTTGTAGAGATGGAGTTTCACCATGTTGGCCAGGTCAGTCTGAAACTCCTGACCTCAGGTGATCCACCTGCCGCAGCCTCTCAAAGTGCTGGGATTACAGGTGTGAGCCATCACACCCGGCGGATTCTAGTATCTTAAGGTGGAAGATGAAGTTACTCATTTGAGAATTTCTTTTTTCACGTAGGTATTTATAGGTAACGTTTTCCACTAAACACTATTTTGTGGCGTGTCCTACACTTTCGTATGGTGTGTTTTCATTTTCATTCATTTCAAAGCATTTTCTAATTTTCTTTTTTTTTTTTTCCTTTACAACACTTATTTAGGAGTTTGTTGTTTAGTGTTCATGTATTTGTAACTTTCACACATTTTCTGGTTTCCTTGATTTCTAATTTCATTCCGGTTTGGTTGGAGAACATACTTTGTATGGTTTTAATAAGGCTTTATATTTATTGAACATCATTTTGTGGCCTCACATGTGGTCTGCCTGAATAATGTTCCATGTGCACTTAAGAAGAAGAGAGATTCTGTTATTGTTCAGTGGAGTGTTCAGTATGTGTGCTACATCAATTTGGTTCATTGTGTTGCTCAAGTGCTCTATTCGCTTATTGATTTTCTGTCTAATTGTTCTGTCCATTACTGAAAGTGAGGTATTGAAGCCTCCAACCATTATCTGTGAATTATATATTTCTCTCTTCAATTGGGTCAGTTTGTGCTTCACGTATTTTGGAACTCCATTGTTAGAGAAATGTATCTTTATAATTGTTATATATTTGTGACAGATTGAACATTTATTATGGTAAAGTACCCATATTTTTCTCTCATTATAATTTGTATTTGAAAGGTTAATTTTATAATATTTATTTAGCACTCTATCTCTGTTGTTGGGTACTATTTTGCTTGTTACATCTTTTTTGATGCTTTTATTTTCAACCCAACTCCTTTGTGTTTTTGAATCTAAAGCATGTCTCTTGTAGAGAGCATAGAATTATTTTTATTCATTGATTCAATATCTGCCCTTTATTTGAGTTTTTAATTATTACTGATAATGTAGAATTTGTCACTGCCAATTTGCTATTTATATATGTCTCGTGTCTTTTTCCTCTATTCCTCCTGTAAACTTGTAAAACCTCTTTTGCGTTAAATATGTACTTTCTAGTATACCATTTTAATTCCCTCGCCTTTTCTATTTTAAATTCTTTATGTATACATAATAGTTGTACCTATTTATGAGCTACAAATGAAATTTTGATCCAAGCATATAATGTGTCTTGTTCAAATCAGGGTAATTAGGATATCTATCACCTCGAGTAGTTGTCATTTTTTTTTATTTTTTAAATTTTTGAGGGTACATATACTAAGTGTGTATATTTGTGGGGTACATGAGATGTTTTGATGCAGGCATGCAATGCGAAATGCAAATCAAAATTACAATGAGACATAATCTCACTCCAGTTAAAATGACTTACATCCAAAAGACAGGCAATCACAAATGCTGGCAAAAATGTGGAGAAGAGAGAACCCTTGTACACTGTTTGTGGGAATGTAAATTAGTGCAGCCACTATGGAGAACAGTTTGGAGGTTCCTCAAAAAACTAAAAATAGAGCTGCCATATGATCCAGCAATCTCACTGCTGGGTCTATACCCAAAAGAAAGGAAATCAGTATATGGAAGAGATATCTGCACTCCCATGTTTGTTGCAGCTCTGTTCACAGTGGGTAACATTTGGGAGCAACCTAAGTGTCTATCAACAGATGAAAGGATAAAGAAAATGTACCATTTATTTGCATCAGGAACATTCCAACCTTTTAGTTACTTTGAAATATATAATAAATTGTTGTTAACTGTAATCATCCTATAGTGATGCCAAACACTAGATGTTAGTATTCCTCTGATCTAATTGTATTTTTGTATCCATTCAGTAACCCATTTTATCCCCTCTCCCCATTCATTCCCAGCTTCTGGTAACCATCATTCTACTCTTTAGCTCCATGTGATCAAAAAAAAATTTTTTTTCTTTAAAAATGTTACTTTAGGCCGGGCGCGGTGGCTCAAGCCTGTAATCCCAGCACTTTGGGAGGCCGAGACGGGTGGATCACGAGGTCAGGAGATCAAGACCATCCTGGCTAACACGGTGAAACCCCGTCTCTACTAAAAAAATACAAAAAAATAGCCGGGCGCGGTGGCGGGCGCCTGTAGTCCCAACTACTTGGGAGGCTGAGGCAGGAGAATGGCGTGAACCCGGGAGGCGGAGCTTGCAGTGAGCTGAGATCGGGCCACTGCACTCCAGCCTGGGCGGCAGAGCGAGACTCCGTCTCAAAAAAAAAAAAAAAAAAATGTTACTTTAATTTATTTGTAGTAGTACTGACTGTCTATTTTAAGTACCCTAAAGTATTGTGTAGCTCCTCAGATGGGACCTTCCAATACTTCTTGTGTGTGTGTGTGTGTGTGTGTGTGTGTGTGTTTTGAGACGGAGTGTCGCTCTGTCGCCCAGGCTGAAGTGCAGAGGCGCGATCTTGGCTCACTGCAAGCTCCGCCTCCCGGGTTCATGCCATTCTCCTGCCTCAGCCTCCAGAGTGGCTGGGATTACAGGCACCTGCCACCACGGCACCCGGCTAATTTTTTGTGTGTTTTTAGTAGAGATGGGGTTTCACCGTGTTAGCCAGGATGGTCTCGATCTCTTGACCTTGTGATCCACCCACCTCGGCTTCCCAAAGTGCTGGGATTACAGGCATGAGTCACCGTGCCCGGCCCCGGTACTTCTTAATCCTATCTTATTATTATTATTATTATTATTATTATTATAATACTTTAAGTTCTGGGGTACATGTGCAGAACGTGCAGTTTCAGAGCCACTGTGAGATGCCATTTCACGCCAGTTGGAATGGTGATCATGAAAGGTCCAGGAGACAGGAGATGCTGGAGAGGGTGTGGAGACATGGGAGCGCTTCTACACTGTTGGTGAGAGTGTAAATTGGTTCGACCATTACGGAGGACAGTGTGGCGATTCCTCAAGATCTAGAACTAGAAATACCATTTGACCCAGCAATCCCATTACTGGGTACATATCCAAAGGATTATAAATCATTCTTCTATAAAGACACATGCACTTGTATGTTTATTTCAGGACTGTTCACAATAGCAAAGACCTGTTCAAATTTTTTTTTATCTCCAACGTATGAGTGAGAATATGCAACATTTGGCTTTCTGTTCCTGGCTTATCTCATTTAAGGTAATGTCCTCCAGTTCCATCCATGTTGATGCAAATGAGAAGATTTCATTCTCCTTTATGAATGAACAATATTTCATTGTATATATGTACCACATTTTAAAATCCATCCATTGATGAATACTTAGATTGATTCTATATCTTGGCTGTTGTGAACAATGCAGCAATAAACATAGGAGTGCAGGTATCTCATTGATATACCGCTTTGATTTCTTTTGGATATATACCTAGTAGTTGGATTGCTGGATCATATGCTAGTTCTATTTTTAGTCTTCTGAAGCACAACCTTTGTACTGTTTTCTTTTCTTTTTTTTTTTTTTGAGAGGGAGTCTGGCTCTGTCGCCCAGGCTGGAGTGCAGTGGCCGGATCTCGGCTCACTGCAAGCTCCGCCTCCCGGGTTCACGCCATTCTCTTGCCTCAGCCTCCCGAGTAGCTGGGACTACAGGCGCCCGCCACCATGCCTGGCTAATTTTTTGTATTTTTAGTAGAGACGGGGTTTCACCGTGTTAGCCAGGATGGTCTCGATCTCCTGACCTCCTGATCCGCCCGCCTCAGCCTCCCAAAGTGCTGGGATTACAGGCTTGAGCCACCGCGCCCGGCCCCTTTGTACTGTTTTCTATAGTGGCTGTACTAATTTACATTCCCACCAACTTTCTGGGAAGATTCTCTTTTCTCCACATCCCTGCCAGTATTCATTATTGCCTGTGTATTTGAACACAAAGCCATTTTACCTGGGGTGAGATTAGATTTCATTCTGGTTTTGCTTTGCATTTCTTTCATGATTAGTGATGATGAACATTTTTAAATAGCTATTGGACATTTGTATGTCTTTTTTTGAGAAGTGTCTTTTCATATCTTTTGCCTAATTTTTAATCAGAGAATTTTTTCGTTTGCTATTGAGTTGTTTGAGATCCTTATATTCTAGTTATTAATCCCTTGTCAGATGGCTTGCTTGGAAATATTGTATTCCATTCTTCACTTTGTTGATTGTTTCCTTTGCTGTGCAGAAGCTTTTTGGCTTTACGTGATCTTATTTGTCTATTTTTTGCTTTGGTTGCCTGGACTTTTTGGGTAGTCCTCAAGAACGTTTTGCCAAGACTAACGTCTTGGAATGTTTCTCTAATTTTTTTTCGTTTGGAGATAGAGTCTCACTCTGTAACCCAGGCTGGAGTGCAGTGGTGTAATCTCAGCTCACTGCAACCTCTGCTTCCCAGGTTCAAGTGATTCTCCTGCCTCAGCCTTCCAAGTAGCTGGGATTATAGGGGCGTACCACCATGCCTAGCTAATGTTTATATTTTTAGTAGAGACAAGTTTTTGCCATGTTGGCCAGGCTGGTCTTGAACTCCTGACCTCAGGTGATCCAACCACCTTGGCCTCCCAATGTGCCTAATGTTTTCTCCTAGTAGTTTCATAGTTTCAGGACATACATTTAAGTTTTTAATCTATTTTATCCTTTTCTGACAATATATTTTTAAATTATTATTATTATTGTCTGAGATGGAGTCTTGCTCCGTTACCAGGCTGGAGTGCAGTGGCGCCATCTCAGCTCACTGCAATCTCCACCTCCTGGGTTCAAGCAGTTCTCCTGCCTCAGCCTCCTGAGTAACTGGGATTATGGGCACACACCACTGCGCCCAGCTAAATTTTGTATTTTTAGTAGAGACGGGGTTTCACCATGTTTGTCAGGATGGTCTTGATCTCTTGACCTCATGATTAAATTATTTTCTTAATGGTACCCTTGAGAATTATAATTAACGACTTAATTTAACAAAATCTATTGTAGATTAAAACCAACTTAATTTCAATTGTGTGAAAGAACTTCGCTACTTTGTAGCTCTGTTCCTTACCCCTAATTAATGCTGTTATTATATGAATTACATATTTATTGCAATCTCATCAACACAGATTTATAATCATTACTTTATGCAGTTGTTATTTAAAGTAGATGGGACAAAAGAGTTACAGATAACAAATACATTTATATTGTACTTTATATTTACCTAAGCAGTTACTTTTAAGGCTCTTTCTAGTGCCCTTTCATTTTAACGTAATGTATTTTATTTTCTGTTTTTAGTAGAACACGTTTATTAACAAATTAACTTAGTTTTATTTGTTTTTCTTTTGTTGCTGTTGTTTTGTATCCAGGAAGGTCTCAATTTCTTCATATTTTGAAGAGTAAGTTTGCTGGCTATAAGAATTCTTGTTTGGCAGTTGTTTTCTTTTAGCATTTTGAATATGTCATCTCAATGCCTCTGTCCTACTGATTATTTATCAATAAGAAGCTGTTTTTTCTTTTTTAATCACTAAGCAACTGTTAATCTTAGTGATGATCCTTTGTATACGGTGGGTTGCTCCACTCTTGCTGTTTTCAAGATTGAGACCTGATATGGTTTGGCAGTGTCCCCACCCAAATCTCATCTTGAATTGTAGTTCCCATAATCCCAACATGTGTTGGGAGGCACCTGGTGGGAGATAATTGAATCATGGGGACAGTTACCCTAATGTTGTTCTTGTGAGAGTGAGTGAGTTCTCACAAGATCTGATGGTTTTATAAGGGGCTTTTCCCACTTTGCTCAGCACTTCTCTCTCCTGCTGCCATGTGAAGAAGGATCTGTTTGCTTCATCTTCCACCATGATTGTAAGTTTCCTGAGGTGGCTACCCAGCCATGCAGAACTGTAAGTCAACTAAACCTCTTTCCTTTATAAACTACCCAGTCTCGGGTATGTCCTCAGAGCAGCGTGAGAATGGATTAATCGAGGGCCAGTACTGCTTCAGATAATCTTTCTGCCCTTTCTGTGTCCTCTGGGCTCCTATTACGTGTAGTTGGTTACACACTTGATGGTACTCCACAGGTTCATAAAGCTCTATTTATTTTTCTGGATGTTTTTTCTTTTTGTTTTTCAGACTGAGTAATCTCAATTGGGCTATTTTCAAGTTTTGTTTATTCTTTTTCTCTGCCAGCTTAACTCTGTCGTTGGATCTTTGTAACATACTGTTTTCATTTGTTATTGTACTTTTCAACTCCAAAATATATGTGGTTATGATTATATAATTTATATCACTCTATTGACATTATCTGTTTTGTGAGACAGTAGTCTCATACTTTCCTTCACTCTTATGACATAGTTTCCTTTAGTTCTTTGAAATAGCTGATGTAAAATATTTGATTTAAAGTTTTTGGCTAGTAAACTTCTACATCTGGCTTTTGCAGGGAGAGTTTCTATTGATTGCTTTTTTTCCACTTGTATATGAAGCCAACTTTCAGTTATCTTTGTATGTTTCCTAAATTTCTGTAGAAAACTAGACTTTTAAAATAGTATTTGTGTCAAATCTGGGAATAAAATTTTCTCTCCTCAAAAGAATTTGTTCTCACAGCCAACATCATATTGAATGGTCAAGAGCTGGAAGCATTTTCCTTGAAAAGTGGAATAAGTTAAGGATGCCTACACTTGCCATTTAAAAAAAACCAAACTTTAAGTTCAGGGGTGTATATGCAGGATGTGCAGATTCGTTACATAGGTAAATGTGTGTCATAGGGGTTAGTTGTACATCACCTAGATACTAAGCCTAGTATCCATTAGTTATTTTCCCTGCTTCTCTCTTTCCTCCCACCCACCCTCTACCCTCTGATAGGCCCTACTCTGTGTTATTCTCCTCTATATGTTCATATATTCTCATCAGTTAGCTCTTACTTATAAGTGAAAACATGCAGTCTTTGGCTTTCTGTTCCCGTATTAGTTTGCTAAGGATAATGGCCTCCGGCTCCATTCATGTCGCTGCAAAGGACATGATCTTGTTCTTTTTTATGGCTGCATAGTATTCCATGGTGTACATATACCACATTTTCTTGATCTAGTCTATCATTGATGGGCATTTGGCTTGATTCCATGTCTTTGCTATTATGAATAGTTCTGCAATGAATATATGTGTGCATGTGTCTTTATAATATAATGATTTATATATCTTTGGGTGTATACCCAGTAATGGGATTGCTGGGTGGAATGGCAGTTCTGTCTTTAGATCTTTAAGGAATCACTATACTTCTTTCCACAATGGTTGAACTAATTTTTACTCCTACCAGCAGTGTAAAAGTTCCTTTACCATTTCTACTAAACACAGTACTGAAGGTCCTAGTCAGAGCCACCAGTCAAGATAAAGAAATAAAAGGCATCAAAATAGGAAGAGTGGAAGCCAAACTGTCTCTGATGGCAGATGATTTGATTATTTATCTATCTACCCAGAAAACCCCATAGTCTCTGTCCAAAGGCATCTAGATCTGATGAACAATTTCAGCAAAGTTTCAGAATACAAAAATCAGTGTACAAAAATCCACAGCATTTCTACATGCCAGTAATGTCCGAGCCAAGAGCCAAAGCAAGATTGTAATCCCATTTACAATAGTTACAAAAAGAATAAAATATCTAGGAGTACAGCTAACCAGGGTGACAAAAGACCTCTACAATGAGAATTACAAAACACTGCTAAAAGAAATCGGATGTAACACAAACAAATGGAGAAATAGTCCATGCTCATGGATAGAAAGAATCAATATTATTAAAATGACTATACTTTTCAAAGCAATTTACAGATTCAATGCTATTCCTATCAAACTACTAACAACATATTTTTAGAGAATTAGAAAAAAAATTATTCTAAAATTCATGTGGAACCAAATAAAGAGCCAGAATAGCCAAAGCAATCCTAAGCAAAAGGAACAAAGCCAGAGGAATTGCCCTACCTGACTTCAAACTACACTACAAGGCTACAGTAACCTAAGCAGCATGATACTGGCACAAAAACAGACACGTAGACTAATCAAACAGGACAGAAAACCCAGAAATAAAGGCGCACACCTACAATCTTCTGATCTTCAACAAAGTCAACAATAACAAGCAATGGGGAAAGGACTCCCTATTCAATAAATGATGCTGGGATAACTGGCTAGCCATATGCAGAAGGGTGAAACTGGACTGCTTTATTTCACCATACACAAAAATAAACTCAAGATGGATTAAAAACTTAAATGTAAAACCTAAAACTATTAAAACTCTCCAAGAAAACCTTGGAAATACCATTCTGTACATCAGTTCTGGCAAAGATTCCATGATGAAGACTCCAAAAGCAATTGTGACAAGTGGGGCACTTCTGCACATTGTGACAAGTGGGGCACTTCTGCACAAACAAAAACAGAAACAAAAACTATCAACAAAGTGAACAGACAACCATCAGCCTACAGAATGGGAGAAAATATTTGCAAACTATCCGTCTGACAAAGGTCTAATATCCAGAATCTATAAGGACCTTGAACAAATTCACGAGTAAAAACTACCTCATTAAAAATGGGCAAAGGACATCAACAAATCTTTCTCAGAAGAAGACATACATGTGACCAACAAATATATGAAAAATGTCTCAACATCACTAATCATTAGAGAAATAAAAAATCAAAACCACAATGAGATACCACCTCACAGTTGTCAAAATGGCTTTATTAATAATGGAAAAACAGGAGATGCTAGCAAGGTTGCAGAGAAAAGGGGACACTTACACACACCCGGGGTGGGAATGCACATTAGTCCAGCCATTGTGGAAGGCAGTGTGGAGATTTCTCAAACAACTTAAAACAGAACTACCAATAGATCCATCTGTCCTATTGCTGGGTATATACCCAAAGGAATACAAATCATTCTACCACAAAGACACATGCACATGCGTGTCATCACAGCATTGGTCACAATAGTGAAGACATGGAATCAACCAAGGTGCCCATCAATGGTGGACTGGATAAAGAAAATGTGATTCATATACATCATGGAATACTTTGCAATCATAAAAAAGAACAAAATTATGTCAGTTGCAGCAACATGGGTGCGACTGGAGGCCATTATCCTAAGTGAACTAACACAGGAACAGAAAACCAAATACTGTGTGTTCTCCCGTATAAGTGGAAGCTGCCCACTGAGTACACAAAGAAGGAAACAACAGATACCTAGGATTGTCTGAGAGAGGAAGGTGAGGATCTAAAAACTACCTGGCCGGGCACGGTAGCTCACGCCTATAATCCCAGCACTTCGGGAGACCGAGGCAGGAGGATTACCTGAGCTCAGGAATTCGAGACCAGCCTGGACAACAGGATGAAATCCCATCTCTACTAAAATACAAAAATTAGCTGAGCATGGTGGCGTGTGCCTGTAGTCCCAGCTACTGGGGAGGATGAGGCAGGAGAATTGCTGGAACCCGGGAGGTGGAGGTTGTAGTGAGCCCAGATCAGAGCACTGCGCTCTAGTCTGGGCTACAGAGCAGGATTCCATCTCCAAAACAAAGCAAAAGAAAACAAAACGAAATGCCTGTCAGCTACTTATGGTTATGACAAGGATGACAACGTGCAATTTATACCTGTGTAACAAACCTGCACATGTGCACATTTATAGTGAACAAGAAGTAGGGAAAAAATGAAAGAAATGAAAACTAAACCAAAATAAATAAATAAATGGCTTGTTGTTGCTACTATTTATTGTTGGTTTTTGTTTAATGAGTTTTCTAACTAATTTTGTAATGTCTGTGTTTTTTTTCCTGGTGGACACTAACATCTCCACTTGGTTAGTTTTCTAGGTGTTGGATTTCATCACTAGTCTTCATTAATTTATATGACCATGAAGTTTTTCTTCTTTAGGTGCTTTTTTTTTTTTTTTTTTTTTTTTTTGAGACGGAGTCTTGTTCTGTCGCCCAGGCTGGAGTGCAGTGGTGCCATCTCGGCTCACTGCAAGCTCTGCCTCCTGGGTTCACGCCATTCTCCTGCCTCAGCCTCCTGAGTAGCTGGGACTACAGACACCCGCCACCGCGCCTGGCTAATTTTTTTGTATTTTTAGTAGAGACGGGGTTTCACCGTGGTCTCGATCTCCTGACCTCGTGATCCGCCTGCCTCCGCCTCCCAAAGTGCTGGGATTACAGGCGTGAGCCACCGTGCCCGGCTTTTTAGGTGCTTTATGTGGTCAATTGCATTAATTACGTTTCAAGTATTAAACCAGCTTTGTATCTGTAAAATAAATTTCACTTGGTCATGATGTATAATTTGTTTAATTTTTTTTGAACTTTAATGGCTATTATATTTTGAATAATTTTATATCTATATTCATGAGGGATATTGATGTGTGGTTTTCTTGCTTTTTACAAAATTAACTGATATTGCCTTTGTCTGGTTTTTGTATCAGTGTAATAATAACTTCATAAAATTGTAATGTTTCCTCCTCTTCTGTTTCCTGGAAATTATTAGAGATTTCATGTTAATTCTTCTCTAAACGTTGATACGATTATCTAGTGTAATCTTCTGGGCCCAGAGATTTCTTTGGGGAGAATTTGAAAATTATAAGTCCTATTTTCCTAACAGTTACAGGATTATTCAAACCATCTATTTCATATTGGTTGCCTTGTATTATTTTCTACTTTTGAGGGACTGTTCCATTTCATGTAAGTTGTAAAATTTATGTGTGTAGAGCTATTTGTAGTATACACTTATGTCATTTTTATGTCTGCAGGGTGTGTAGTAATATTTGAAATTTGCATTTTTCCTTTTTTATTTTTTACCAGTCTTGCTAGAAGATTGTCAGTATGATTAATGTGTTTAAAATACAGCTGTATGCTTTACTGATTTTTTAATACTTTTCATCTGATTTGAATTTCATTTTTTTCCTACTCCTTGTTCACTTTCTTCTGCTGGCCCTGGACTGACTTTGTTCTCTCTTAGGTTCTGGAGGTGGTAGCCTAGGTTATTAAGACTTCTGCACTTTTCTATTGTATGTGGATAGTATTCTACATTTCTATTTCACTAATTCTCTAGCTGTATACCATAAATTTTAGTCGTGGTATTTTAAAATTTTTATTCAGTTCAATGTGTGTTTTAAAATTTCTTTTGTGTCTTTCTTTATGATTCATGAATTATTTACAGTTGTGTAGCTTTTGGTTTATAAATGCTTGGAGATTTTGCTGTTGTCTTTATATTCTGTTAATTTGTAATTTGATTCTACTGTGGATGAAGAACATACCCTGTAATTTTTCAATCTTATAATTTTTTGTGGTTTTATGACCAAAGATATGAGATATGAGATATACGTATACGTATATAAATACACATTATTTTATTTGAAGTGAATTTCTTTTTGACAATCCATAATTGGGTTGTGCTTCTAAATCTACTCTGCTGAAGTACTTTGTGTTACTATTGCTATATTTAGAACATTTAAATGTAATCTAATTAGTGATTTATTAGGGCTTAGGTCTACTGTCTTACTTTTTCTGCGTTTTCGATTACTTCTTTTTCCCTTTACATGTTTTCGTATTGGTTATTTGAACACTTAAAATTTTTTTTAAAATTATCTGCAGTGGTTTTGAGTGTGGCTATCCCTTTGTATAGCATTTTTAGGGGCTGTTTGAGGTATTTTGTTATATTTTATAATTTACCACAATCTAGTGGCCTTGCCATTTTACCAGTTCAAATGAAGTGTAGAAACATTCCCTGTCCTTACCTCCCTCTGTTCTCCTTCGTTTACAATAAAATAATTTAAAATGTTCCCTCTACCTACATTTATAGCTGCACCAGAAATGTTGCCATTTTTGCTTCTACCATGAAACATAATTTAAAAGACTCAACAGAAAAAAAAAGTCTGTCCTACTTACTAATATTTTTGCTTATTGTGTTCTTTCTTTTTCCTGCATTTCAAAAATTTTATTTTTCATTGCTTTCTTTCTGTTGAGAGAATGTCCGTTAGCCCTTTCTAAGAGTACATCTGATAATGACAAATCTTAGATAAAGCGTATCTTAGTTTTCTTTCATCTGAGAATTTCTTGATTTTCTCTTCTTTCCTGAGATGTGTTTTTGGTAGACAGAAGGTTTGACATGACGGTCCTTTTCATTCAGAACTTGAAAATTGTTGTGCCACTTCCTTCGGGCCCCCATGGTTTCTGATGAGAATTCCACTGATTTTCAAATTGTTTTTTTCCTACAGGTAAGGTGTTGTTTCTCTCCAGATGCTTTCAGAACTTTTTCTTTGTGGTTCAGTTTTCTGAAGCTGGGCTAAGATGTATCTTGTTTTCCATTTTCTTAGTTATATCCTGTTCGAGAGTCATTCAGCTTCTTAAATATGTATGCTTAAAGTCTTTTGCCACATTTTGGAAGTCTTTAGCCACTATTTCTTTGAATAGTTTTCTAGCCCTGCCAACGTTCTCTCTTCCTGTGACTTTTATGGTGTGAAGATTAGATCTTTCTTCATAGTGTCACAGATCTTTAAGACTCTATTCACTCATTTACTTATTTGTCTGGTGTATTTCCTCTCTGCTATTAAAATTCAGTAATTTCTGTTGTTCTTTCTTAAACTTCAATGATTCTTTTCTCTATTCCCTCCATTTTTTCCATTGAACACATTGGCAAACTCTGTTCTACAACTTTGCTAAATTCACTTATTATATGTAAGAACTATTGGGTAGTTCCTATAAGATTTTCTATGTACAGAATTATGCTGTCTTTGACTAAGTACAGAATTAGCTCTTCCTTTCTTATTCATACAGATTTTTTTTCTTTTGTCTAACCTTATTGTACCAGCTGCAATCTCCAGTATAATGTTGAGCAGAAATGGTAAAAGTGGACGTCCTTGTCTTACTCCTATAATTATGAAGAATTATAGTCTAGTATTTTATAATTGAGTATGATTTGAAGTACGGTGTCAGAAGAGGCGTCAGGCTGACAGTTGGAGAGAGGAGGAAGTGCTCTTTATAAGGCAGCTGACATATATAAATTGAGGCTATTCTGTATAATCATTTTTCTACAAGAAAGGCCAGGGAGCGGCCTTCATTTCTGAAGAAATGCCCTAAAAAAAGGAGTAAAGTTAGATAGTACCTACAAAAAGCAATATTAGCCTTATCTTCTGTTTATATAGATGATAACCCACTGGACTTGTTGTATGACCCATTCCCTTAGTGATGCTACTAAATGGATGAATTTGTCTGTTTTATGTATGTTGTCAAATTTACTGGCATCAAGGTTTTCAAAATATTCCTGTGTTACTCTTTTAATGTGTTAAGGATGTTTGGTAATATGTAATATTTCATTTATAAAATTGATAATTTGCATATCTTCTTTTAATGATTTGCTTAGTTATAAATCCATGAATTTTATAGATCATTTAAAAAGATATTTTATTATAAACCTTCTCGCTAACCTAAAAAAAAAATCCCAACTGAGATAGCTTCCCTGGTGAATTTTATAAAATTTAAGATAGTACATCAATCCTATACAAACTCTTATTATAAAGGAAAGAGAGCTTTTCCAACTCATTTTTATACTAGAATTAGTCTGATAACAAAATCAAACAAAGACATTGTTGAAAAATTAAGACTAATTTCCTCATGACCATGAATGTAAAAATTTCAACAAAGTATTAGCATATTCAATCCATCAATTTATTAAAAAGATATTAAATCAGCCAGGCACAGTGACTGATGCCTGTAATCCCAGCACTTTGGGAGGCTGAGGCAGGCAGATCACCTGAGGTTGGGAGTTCAAGACAGACCTGACCAACATGGAGAAACCCTGTCTCTACTAAAAATACAAAATTAGCCGGGCGTGGTGGGGCATGCCTGTAATCCCAGCTACTCAGGAGGCTGAGACAACAGAATTGCTTGACAAACCTGGGAGGTGGAGGTTGTGGTGAGCTGACATTACCCCGTTGCCCCCCCGCATGTGAACAACAAGAGTCAAACTCAAAATTAAAAAAAAGAAAAAAAACTAAATCATGAACCAGTGAAGATTATGCAAGATAGGTGTAATATTTAAAAAATCCATCAATATGATTCATCATATTTAGAGAGCAAAGGGAAAAATTGTATAATCAATCCCTCCCTCCCTCCCTCCCTCCCTCCCTCCCTTCCTTCCTTCCTTCCTTCCTTCCTTCCTTCCTTCCTTCCTTCCTTCCTTCCTCTCTTTCTCTCTTTGAGTCTCACTTTGTCACCCAGGTTGGAGTGCCGTGGCGCAATTTTTGCTCACTGCAACCTTTGCCTCCTGGGTTCAAGCGATTCCCCTGCCTTAGCCTCCCGAGTTGCTAGGATTACAGGCGTGTGCCACCATGCTCAGCTAATTTTTGTAATTTTAGTAGAGACGGAGTTTTGCCATTTTGACCAGGTTGGTCTCAAACCCCTGGGTTCAAGTGATCCGCCTGCCTTGGCCTCCCAAAGTGCTGGGATTACAGGCGTGAGCCGCTGTGCCCGGCCTGTATAATATCTTTAAAAGATGTATATAATTTTTTGACAAAATTCAACATCCATGCATGATAAAAACGATCAAACTCAGGATGAAAACTAAATTCCTCCAACTGTTAAAAGGAACCTAAGACACACCCAGAGCTAAAGTCATACTTAATGATAAATTAACCCTGAAATATTTCTTTATAATTTCAAGAATAAGACAAGGATGGTTACTTTTACTATTTCTACTCAATGTTATATTGGAGGTTTTTGCTGGTACAATAACGTTAGGAAAAGGAAAAAAAACACTATATGAATAAGAAAGGAGGAACTAGTGTTGAACTTACTCAACATTACATGATTCTGTACATAGAAAATCCTATAGGAACTACCCAATAGTTCTTGTCTCTAATAGAATTAACAAAGTTACAGAGCAGAGTTCGCCGGATGTGTTCAATGGGAAAAAATGGAGGAAATAGAGTACAGAATCAGTGAAGTTGAAGAAAGAACAACATAACTTAATTTTAGCAACAGAGAGGAAATAGACCAGAAAAATAAGTAAGTGGTTGAATAGAGCCTTAAGGATCTGTGACACTATGAGGAAAGATCTAATCTCTACATTATAGAAGTCTCGGAAAGACAGGATAACATTGGCATAGCTAGAAAACTATTCAAAGAAATAGTGGCTGAAGACTTCCAAAATTTGACAAAAGACTAAAACATACATATTTAGGAAGCTGTATACATCTCAAACGAGATAAAACTAAGAAAATGGGAAACAAGATACATCCGAATCAAATTTCAGAAAACTAAATCACAAAGAAAAAATTTTGAAAGCAATTGGAGAGAAACAACACCTTGCCTGTAGGGAAAAAACAATTTGAAAATCAGTGGAATTCTCATCAGAAACCGTGGGGACCCGAAGGAAGTGGCACAATAATTTTCAAGTTAAAATGAAAAGGACTGTCCCTCCAAACCTTCTGTCCATCGAAAATACATTTTTAGGAAAGAAGAGAAAAGACATTCTCAGATGAGGGAAAACTAAAAGATCTTTTCTAAACAGAAAAGGATCAATGAACAAGTTAACTCATTTGAAAGTAATTTTTTAAAAAATTTGATGACGTCAGTGCTATCTTTTATTTTTCTTCAGTGCCTAGAATTTTTGTTCCCTGTCTATGAAAACTTTATTTCCTTGGGTATCATGTTTTACTTCTACTTTTTTCTCAAGATTTTATAGTTTCTCACGATTAGGGCTAGCATATATTATCTCATGTGTGCATGGTATGAAAAGTAGTTTGAGCATTTGAGCCTTATTATTGCTCTTTTTCCAAAATTAACCTGCTAAGTTAACTTGGCACTTTTTAAAAAAATCACTTGACCATATTGTTAAATTTACTCTTCTGACTCACTGATCTATTTCTCTGTCTTGTAGCAAGTGATAGATTATCTCGGTTGCTGTAGCTTTTTTGAAAGTATTTGGTTATCAGTATACATTAGTATTTCTATAAAAGTTTTGGAACTATTTAAATGGCTGATAATGTCTACTAAAAAAGAAGTTGTTGGAATTTACTTTGGATTATATTGTATCTACAGATCTATTTCCGAGAAGTGACATTTTAGTAAAACGTAGTCTTCCCATCCATTAACTTATGTAGGTAATTCTTAGCAATGTGTTGTAGTTTTCAGCATGGAACCCTTGCACATACCTTGTTAAATTTGCTACTTAGGATTTTAAGTATATACATATATATTTAATGCCATTCTAAATGATATTAAAATTATACTTTCCAATTTTTCAAGGGTAATGTATAGATATAAACTTTATTTTTACACATGTTTGGATTATAATGGCCTTGTTAAACTCACTTATTAATTTTAGTAGCTTTTGTACATTCCTTAGAGGAAGATGATCTGTAGAGATAAACATTTTATGTATACATAAAGGCAGTTTTACCCCTTATATTCCAATCGTTAGGACTTTTTTGCTTGATTGCAGTGACTAGGACCTTGACTACAATGTAGACTGACTCTAGGTGAGAGAGAACATCTTTGTTGTATTTCTCATCTTAAGGGGAAAACATTAAGTCTTTATTAGATATGATGCTACCAGCAGGTTTTTCATAGATGATTTTTATCAGGTTAAAGAAGTCCTCTTTTACTCCTAACTTCTTAACAGGTTTGATCAAAATGACTTTGGATATGTCAAATAAATTTTCCGTACTCACTAATATGAGTCTATTTTTTCATTCATTATATATTATTATTATATGGTAAATTACATTTATTTGCTTTTAGTGTGAAAATCACCTTACATTTTGGAGGTAAATCCTACTTGGTCCTGGTATGTTAGAAATTTGAAATATTTATAAATTAAATTAAGTAATTTTTAAAAAATATTTTTGTTTGTGTGTTCCTGAGAAAAGCTGCTGTGCAATTTTCTTTACTTTTACATTTCTGTAAGGTCTGATTTTTTATATTGAGGTAATGATGCATTCATAAAACTATTAGGGTGTGTACAGGGATAGGCTAACCTATTATGCCTGGGCTGCTCAACTCTGAATATTTCCAAGAAAGGGTAAGCTTCTGAACTGCCCCACAGCCTGATCATGGGAGATGAGCTTTCCAAGTCTTTGCAGTGCTCTGCCTGATAAGAGTGTTTTTCCTTCTTTCTTTTCTTTTTTCTTTTTTTTTTTTTTTTGAGACGGAGTCTCGCTCTGTCGCCCAGGCTGGAGTGCAGTGGCGCGATCTCAGCTCACTGCAAGCTCCGCCTCCCGGGTTCACACCATTCTCCTGCCTCAGCCTCCCAAGTAGCTGAGACTATAGGCGCCGCCACCACACCCGGCTAGTTTTTTTTTTTTTTTAAGTAGGGTCGGGATTTCACCGTGTTAGCCAGAATGGTCTCGATCTCCTGACCTCATGGTCCACCTGCCTTGGCCTCCCAAAGTGCTGGGATTGCAGGCGTGAGCCACCGCACCTGGCCGATAAGAGTGTTTTTCTAATGCCTGAGTCCTCAGACCTCACGATACTAGTTTGATCAGATTGGTTAGGCTAACAACATGATTTATGTGAATGTCTTATTGTGCTCTGGGCAGCTATAGTTTGAGTAGCCATGGTTAGTCATGCAGGTGCCGCATGCCAATGGAAGTGACCCTCAATAAAAACCCTTGACTTGAAGCTTACATGAGTGTTTCTCATTGACAACATGTCACATGTGTTATCACATGTTGCTGGGAGAATAAAGGGTAACCATGAGACTCCACTGGTGAGGACAACTGGAAGCTTCTATCTGGTTTATCCTGGACTTTGTCCCATGTGCCTTTTCTTTTGGCTGATTTTAATGTTTCCTTCCACTGTAATAAACCGTAACTGTGAGTATAATAGCTTTTCTGAGTTCTGTGAGTTCTTCTAGTGAGTCATGGAGCCTGAGGATGGTCTTGGTAACCCAGTGCACAAGATGGTTCCATATAGGGGAGTCTCAAGGCTGACTCTGACCCACTGAAACATGATGGATGTATTCTTTTTTTATTTCTTTTTTGTTAAAGGAAAAAATAACAGGCCAGGGAATTAAACACTTCTGATGCATGGATGGCTATCACGTCACCCACTGTAAGATCCAGAAGCTGCAATGTGATTGGTAATTGGAGGTAAACTTTTACCAAGAAGATTTAGAAATGACATGACCAACTATTTAAGAGTTGGCTCACTGGATCCCTAGAGAAATGTAGACTAATGAAAATATAGGCTACATATACAATTATGTGGCCATTTTTATCTATGATAGCTAAAATTAAAGATGAGTGTTTCAGCAGATCCTGGACCTGCACCAAGCTTGGATTGTGGCCAGTCCTAGCTATTGCCACTAGCTTTATTGTTGCTTCCAAGGAAAAACTATTCTGGAACAGCAAATGTCACCTCTGTGACCTCTGATTACCAAGATGGTAGTCCAGATTGGGAACAGGGAGCAAACCTAAGAAAGAACTGAAACAAAAGGCTACAGTGTAAATAATTTGTCTCATTTTGTACCTCAATATAATTAACTTTTTGAAGAACCTTTATTAAAATGAATTGTGACATGACTAACTCAGGAGCAGTCTCCTTGATTTTTAATGCTGTAGTATGGAGGAGCATATTTGGTCAATCCTGGAGAATTGCCCATATGCTAGTAATAAGAATGTGTATTCTGCATTTTTTGGATAAAATGTTCTGTATATGTCTGTAAGGCAATTTATGTCTCATGTTTCATTCTTGATTTTCTGCCTAATACTGAGAATGAGTTAGAAGTGCCCCAACATTATTTTATTGGAGTCTATATGTCTTTTTAGATCCACTTCTAGTAATACTTCCTTTATGAATCTGAGTATTACAGTGCTGTGTGCAATATATTTAGAATTGTTATATCCTCTTAATGGATTGATTCCTTCATTATATAATGACTTTTTCTGTGAGTGTGTTTGTGGGTTTACTGATTTTGACTTAAAGTCTGTTTATCTAAGTATTGCTATTCCTGTTGGCTTTTGATTTCCATTTGCTTGGGACATCTTATTACATGCCTTTACTTTCAGTCTATATATGTCTTTAGAGGTATAGTGCATTTCTTGTAGGCACCATATATTGGAACTTTTTAAAAAATCCATTCAGCTGGACTGTATTTTTTAGTGGAGAATTTAATCCATTTAAATTTAAGGGTATTATTGACATGAGGTTTTGTTCCTGTTATAACGCTGCTTTTTACCCATTATTTTTTCTGTACTTTTTGTTTCTTTCCTTTTCTATTACCAATTGTCCTTTCTGTTTGCTGATAGTCTGTGGTAGTACCATTTGCATAATTTCTTTTCCTCCTTTGTGTGTTTGTTTTACCAGTGAGTTTTATATTTTCATGTGTTTTCATGATGCTAATTACTGTCCTTTTACTTCCAAGTTTAGAACTCCCTTGCACATTTCTTTTTTTATTATTATTAAAAAATTTTTTTTTGAGATGGAGTCTTACTTTGTTGCCCAGGCTGGAGTGCAGTGGTGCCATCTCAGCTCATTGCAAGCTCCGCCTCCTGGCTTCATGCCATTCTCCTGCCTCAGCCTCCTGAGTGGCTGGGACTACAGGCACCCACCACCACGTTCAGCTAATTTGTGTGTGTGTGTGTTTAGTAGAGATGGGGTTTCACCGTGTTAGCCAGGATGGTCTTGATCTCCTGACTTCATGATCCTCCCGCCTCAGCCTCCAAAAGTGCTGGGATTATAGGCGTGAGCTACCACGCTTGGCCCCTTGCACATTTCTTTTAAGGCCAGTTTAGTGGTGATGAATGTCCTCCACATTTGCTGGTCTGGGAAAGACTATTTCTTCTTCATTTATAAACAATAATGTTGCTGGATATAGTATCCCTGAGTGGCAGTTTTATTTTTTTACTTTCAGCACTTGGAATGTATTATCCACTCTTTCCTTGCCTATAAGGTTTTCACTAACAAGACTGCTGTTAGACTGATAGGGGCTCCTTTATATGTGACTCCACACTTTTTTTCATGCTGTTTTCGGGATTTTATTTTTCTTATTGACTTTAGACAGTTTGACTATAATATGCTGTGGTGACAACCTTTTGCATTGTGTCTAGCGGGTTCTGGGCCTTTTGTATCTGTATGCCTAAATCTTTTGCTAGACTTGGAAAGTTTTCATCTGTGATTTCATTAGATTTTGAACACTTTTGTTTCCTCTTTGCCTTTGGATATTCCAATAATTTGTATATTTGGTAACTTTATAGGGTCATAAAAGCTTTGTTCATACTTTTAAATTATTTTTTCTTTATTTTTCTCTTACTGGCTTATTTTAAAAGACCCATCTTCAAGTTCTGAGATTTTTTTCTTCTGTTTCATCTAGTCTGTTGTCAAACCGCTTAGTGTATTTTGTAGTTTATTTAAGGAATTCTTCAGTCCCAGAATTTGTTTGCTTCTTTTTCATGATATCTATCTCTTTGATAAATTTCTTAGGCATAGCCTGATTTTTTTTTGCAATTTCTTTGTATTTTTTTTATGGAATTCTCTTGTATCTCATTGAACTTCTTTATTACCATAGTTTTTTTTGTTGTTTGTTTAGGATTTTGTAAATTTCTTTTTGATTGGAATCTGTTCCTGGAGAATTACTGTGTTCCTTTGGAGGGTTAAATGTTTCAGATGTTTTTACATTGACATCTGTGCAACTGGTGTAATCGTCACTTCTTTCAATTTTTTGAATATGTCTTCATAGGCAAGAACTTTTTCCCGAAGATGTATCAGTGGTGTTGGTTGGGTAGGCTCTTTGGCTTTGATTCCAGGTATATACTGTAGTGTAGTCTCCATATAATTTATCAGGCTGTAAGCAGCGTCAGTGGTATATGTGATTTCCTTGGTGATTTAGGGTGTGGTTATCAGTGTAAGTTAGCACTGTGCTGTCCCCAGTAATCTCACTCACTGGATGCACTACTCATGGGGGAAAGGATGGTGCAGTGCATCAAACAGGTGGCTCCTGAGACAGTGGAAACCGTAGTGCACACTTTCCAGAGCATGAGCACTCCCCGTCTGGCTCTGTGAGAAGTGACTCCACCCCCAGTCATAGCACAAAGTCTCTTCTTGGTCTCGTGGGTGGAGAGTTGGAACAAGGATGCCAGGTGGGCCAGTCTTCATGCCTCAGTGGTAACGGCATTGGGCTGAAATGCTTGTTCTTGGGCCCCAGGGCTGGGTACACTTGCACTGGTATTAATAGGACCAGGATGGCTATTTCTTTAGCTTCCTGCTGTCTTGCTTGGGTGCTGGTAGTGGCAGCTATTAGCTTGGCAGATAAGCAGGTTCTCGAGTCTCTGAGAAGCTGGTGTGGTGTGAGCAACGTCAATAGCACTGGTGGGAAAATGCTGTGGGTCTTGAGTGGTTTTGGCGTTGGCAGTGGCTGTGATGTGGGGCCGCCACCCACAACCCCAGACATTCAGCTCTCAAGTTAATCAGTTGTTGGTGGCAGCAGCACCACAGCACCACACAGAGCAGAAGGGGCTCTGTTCTTCACACGTTATCCTGAGCATGGACACCATGCTGCCAATGGGGATGCAGTCACCACTCACAGCCCTAGACAGGCAGCCCCCTGGCTTGCTTGTGCCAGCCTCCAGCAGCACAGAAGTAACTTCAGGTGCAGCAGTGTGCAGAGCAGGAGGAGCGACCCTGCTCTCCATGTATGAGCCCAAGCAAAGAGTCCTCTGCTGGTGGGAGGGGATCTCACTCTCGGCCTGTGAGGCCAACAACAGACTTTGTGCTATGACTGGGGGTGGAGTCGCTTTTCACAGACCCACACAGGGAATGCATGTGCTCTGGAAAGTGTGTACTGTGATTTTCTTTGTCTCAGGGGCCATCTTTTTGATGCACTGTGCCATCCTTTCCCCCATGAGTAGTGCTCCCTGTGAGCTAGATTACTGGGGTCAGCACAGTAGTCACAGCAGCTTTGGGT